>NC_141147.1:84827778-85129778 GCF_053477565.2 Lygodium microphyllum
GTATTATATGATATTTTACTAGTGTGAAAAAAATCCAAATACACTTAAAGAAATAAACAATTATTCTTATTTATACATTAAGATAGAGAAGTGTAGTATATACCTGAATAACTTGGTCATACTTGCATCGCTCCATCTATACTTTGCCATTTAAGAGTGCAAGGAGCATTCTTATATCGAGATACCTGATACTCTCATATAATGGTATGGGTGTCTCTTGTCTTAATGGATCAAATGACCTCGTATCCATGGGTAGTAATGTATCTATCATGGCCTTCATCTTAGACTCCAACATTTAAGGAAGATTTGGACAATTTTCAATGTCTTCTAGTGTCGAGGGCGTAGTTAGCAAAGTGCCCTCTAACATGCTTATGGGCTCGAGCCCTCCTTTCACTTCATGGCCACGATAAAAAATAGGTGCATTACTTAAGATTTATCGACACCTATCTCTAGATATTTCTATGGAAGTTTATTTCAACTAGATTTTGATTGCAAAGCATGAACAATGTACATTTTCCTCACCATTAACTCAAAGTCCAAGACCGCTTGATTCATGATTTTCGATTGAAGCTTATTCAAATGTTGCATGTGTTCTATAGAAAAGCAACATTTTCGTCAAACCATAAGCTTACATTGAAAGCATGGACACGAGACATGTTGATTGAGATACGCCTCTCGATCTCGAATGTCGCAATCCTCATTTCAAGCTATGTCATGGTAGACAATATACTATTCTCTCTCAAATCACTCTCTTGAAACCTCCCTCTCTCCTTCTCTTCCTCTACATGTTTATTTCTCTCCCCCCCTCTCTCTACCTCTTTGTTTCTTTAACCCCCATTCCTTTCTCTTTGTTTCTCTCCCTCTCTCATTGTCTCTCTCTTCTTCTCTCATTCTCCCTTTCTTTATTTCTCTCACTCTCTCATCTCTCTCTTTCTCTCCCTCCCCCCTCTCTCCCTTCACATCTTTATTTCTCTTCCTCCTCTCTCTTTATTTCTATTTCTTTCTCTCCCTCATTCTTTCTACACCTCTCCATCCCTCTCCTCTTTGTTTCTCTCTCTCCCCTCTTTGTTTATCTCCCCCCTCTATCTCTCTCTTTCTATTCCATTTCTCCCTCCCTCTTCTCTATTCCATTTCTCCCCCCCCCTCTCTCTCTCTCTCTCTCTCTCTCTCTCTCTCTCTCTCTCTCTCTCTCTCTCTCTCTCTCTCTCTCTCTCTCTCTCTCTCTCTCTCTCTCTACAGCAGGTTGAGGACCAGCGTACCCGACGCCGCACGAGGATCCGTGGGTTTCGGACCCCACATCCACACCAACAGGAGATCCGGAGGATTCTTGATCTACATCGACAGCAAACTGAGATTCGACGACACTCGACACATTGGATCTCAGATCTCGAGTTTGCTCTTTCTCCACCGCCGATGTACCACATCCTGCATCCAGGAGGGATCACCTGCTATTAGCGACTTCGACGACTGCTACTACATCCCAGGATAGTATATCTCCCTGCATCCGTTACATATACACATCGCACCACTTTATCACAGCCGACAGTTGTTTCCCTATCACAGCCGACATTTGTTCCCCTTTTGTAGCCATTATCTGGAGTACCAGAGCTACATACGCACATACACATACATGACACTTATCACACTCACAGCACCGTATTTTCAGTTTCTAGTTTTTAGCTTTTTATTTAGCACTTTTATTTTGGATAGCTGGACCTCATCAGTTGTATCATAGTTTGTCTCATAGGCCAGTTTTGGTCTTTAGAAGACGTTAATATAACTTTCTTTCTTTCTTTCTTTCTCTCTCTATTCTTCTACTCCCCTCTCTTTTTATTTCTTTCCTCCAATCTCTCTTTATTTCTCTCTCCCCTCCCTCTCTTTATCTCTCTTTTCCCTCGTCTTTGTTTGTTTCTCTCCCTCTATTTCTTTTTTTATTTATACTTTATTTTTGTTTTTTCTTTATTGTTTAAATTTTTATTTGTATTTAATTTTTGTTTCTCTCCCACCCTCTCTCTATTTCTTTATTTTTTTCTCTCCCCCTTTCATTGTTTCTATTTCTTTCTCTCCCTTCCTCCATCTCTCTGTTTTTTCCTCTCCTCCCCTCTCTCTACCTCATTGTTTCTTTACCCCACCCCTTTCTCTTGGTTTCTCTCCCCTTCTCCCCTTCTCTCTCTCTCTCTCTCTCTCTCTCTCTTTGTTTCTCTCCTCATCTCTCTCTGTTTTTCTCTCTCCCTCCCTCTCTTCATCTCTCTCTCCCTTCCCCCCTTCTCTCCTCTCTTTATCTCTCTCTCCCTTCCCCCCTTCTCTCTCTTTGCTTCTCTCGCACTTTCTCTCATTCTCTCCCTCCCTTCCTCCCTCTATTTCTCTCTTGCTCCCTCCCTCCCTCCCTCCCTCCCTCCCTCCCTCCCTCCCTCTCTTCCTCTCTCTTTCCCCCTCTTTCTTTGTTTCTTTTCCTCTCCCTCGTCTCTCTCTTTCTTCCCCCCTCTCTCTCTATAGACACACACACACACACACACACACACACATATCTCGTCTTCTTTGTTTCTCACTCTCCCTTCCTCTCTCTATTTCTCTATCTCTCTCTCTCCTTCTCATTGTATCTCTTTACAAACAATAAGATAAAGATAAGATTTTTTTAAAAAAAGAGGAGAAATAATGCATCTACCTTAAGGACTCGAAGAAGAAACCATGCGCTTTCACTACTTCTCTCCCTTTTTTCTTTCTCACTCCTCTCCTCCTTCCTTCTAAGAGTGGTAACAATGGCAACACTGATGGTTGATGTGCTCTCTCTCTCTCTCTCTCTCTCTCTCTCTCTCTCTCTCTCTCTCTCTCTCTCTCTCTCTCTCTCTCTCTCTCTCTCTCTCTCTCTCTCTCTCTCTCTCTCTCTCTCTCTCTCTCTCAAAGCTTTGAGATCTCTTTCTCTCCCCCCTCTCTCTATCTCTCTCTCACAAAGCTTTGAGCTCTCTCCCTCTCTCTTTCATTTGTTTTTGTTTTATTGTACTAAAAATGCAACACTCAGGTTTTCACCCCTTTTCTTTTCTTAGAATTTCATTGCTATTAGCGTTGCAAAAAGCATCGCTATTAGCAACACTACTAGCAACGCTAATAGTGACACCACCAAGGTGCATAAAAAATGACCATGGGTTAGTCTTCATGTCCTTGTAGTGTCAGTACACTTATTTCCTTAGAATGTATTATCCATTTACATAGTCTATGTCCTTTCCATTTATATTTTCTACTTTCTTGCTACTAGCTCATCAATTAAAAAATTATATTGTGTATGTGTGTGTGTGTGCATGCACATGTATGTATGTGTGGACATGCATCCTTGGCTCTCTCCTTCCTACCCTCGCCACATCAAAATTCACCATAGTGGTGATAAAATATTTACACCTAGTTGATGGAAGTTGCAAGATTACTTACTTTCTCATTACATCCAATTTGAGAACTTAGTTTAAGTTTAGTGTGCCAATGGATTGTTATTATAGATAATGTGATGGATTTCAAGATTTTAGAGTCAATGGTAATCCTTATGACATTGGAACTACAATTTCTTTAGATTTGGGTGATTTATTCATGCAAATATTATACCTTGCATATATCATAAAATCTAGTGATGCTTGCAATTAAAGGTGCCCTTTTCTTCATAAATAATTGATGCAAGATTTATGTATTGTGTAATAATTAGATAGATAAGAGTAATGTGAATGCATTATTATAGAGTAAGTTTGTAGCTATTTCCAATGCAATAAATCAAAATCCTCCTCTTCTATCATGGTTTGTGGTGCCTACAGACATGATTCAAACACCCATAATGGTGAAAGATAGACTAACTAGAAAGCTCACATATAACAGTATTATATCTAGAGATCTTTTGTCCTCATAGCATCTAGCACAATATATCAAATCTTAACATGGAAAGCAATAAGTAAAAGTGGTAGATAAACGTTCAATCGTTACAAATCAAGTGAAGTCTTAATATAACCTCATTTTTCATTGCTATCTATATTTTAAAATTACTAGCCTTGTGTATTGAACCCAACTAAACCCACTCAATTGTTTTTGTATGAGATGGGGCATCATGCAATGTTACATGAAGAACATTTTGGAGGAATTTATTCAATTAAGAAAAGAGATTATAGGGCTTATCTTTTTGTATCCAATATATTGAGTCCATTCAAAGTGAGTGCAAACTACCACTTGTGATGAATAGAATGGTTTTCATATGTGGCACAAAATATTTGCATCTTGTCAACAAACATAAATGAAGCATTATCAACTACAACTAACTTTGAAAATTTGTATTATTCTTCCTCATCATTACTTTTGTAAAGGCAAGAGTGGTTATTGTGTTAGCGTCCTTTGATTAGACAATGAAACATACTAAAGGGACAAGAAACAATTCATATATAGTTATCCCCCAAATTTATTAAGTCATGCTCTTTAATTGAATAGTGTTCACGTTTTTTGTTTTTGTTCCTTTTACTTTTGGTAGTGTTTGTATGCATGCTATGTTTTGATGTGGAAAGCATATAAGGACTTATTACTCTAATAAAGAGATTGTAGCTTAGTCTCTAGAGACGCACACAATGTGTAAAAAGAATGTGTACCCTTGCTTTTATGTTTGCATAGAGTTATATGTAAAAGATGTTAAGAAGCAAGAATAATCACATTGTGCACATACTATGCATAAGTGTTACTTTGTACTTGGATACCTAGGATCATCTAATTCAACTTATTATCCTTTAAAAAGTTGTCATTGTACTTCAACTTGTGCAAAAGCATTGAAAGGGGAATGACCCATCCCATGGCAAAGACTCATGCTCCAAATTATAATATTCAATTTTTAGAATCGAAAAGTGAATTTGAATTAACAACTTAACAATGTCAACAATAGTTGAGAATAAACAAGTCCATATTTACATGGAAGACCATGTGAGATGCATAACTTTCCATTCAAGATGAGTTGCTTGTCATTCCTATAGTATCTTTTTCTTTAAGATAGAGAAGTAGAAATCAAAAGGAACCTATTAGCTAAGTTGAGGTAAGCTATCAACAATGCCATGAATGCCTAACACATGAGGGTATAACATCTATTTGAGTTGACACACTCTAGCCTTGTAATTGAATGGAGATGTGACCCTTTGTTAGAGCATGTTTATGTGTAGCGTGGAAATGCAACTATGGCAAGTCCAAAGTAGTGTTCACGAAAAACATTTTTCGTAGCAAATACGAAAACTTTTAACTCAAAAATTTGCAGGGATTTTTGAATCAAATTATATGTATTTGCCATTTTTATAACAAAAAATTTTCAAAGGTTCGAGGTTTATAACCTTCTTCTTTCAATTTTGAAAGTTATTTTAAAAAATTTGCAATTCACTTTACATTAAACCTCGGTTTTTCGTGAGCACTTGGTAAATGTGTTGGATGCATAAGTGGCTTGAAAAAGAGGAGTGCAACATCTACGTTTGAAGAAAAGCTAGGTATACCACTTTAGCCCTTCCTTATGTCATTGTCTAGGCTTGTGCAATGATGCAAAATGATTACACGTATCAATTGTAGTTCAAGTTTTCTTGTCTCATGGGCATGCACATGATGGAGAGCACATTTGGAAGAGGGAGGCAAGCTGGGGTATAATATAGGAAAGTCATGTTTTGGAGGCAAGGGGAAAATGGAGTGGTTTTTTTAAGTGTGAAAAGTGGGGGAAGGTAGGTAATGGGAATGTCATAGGTGGGAGAAAGGATTGAGTACATTGCATATATACACACAACTCATGATGAGTGAAAAGGAAGGTGAGTAGTCCAAGGCACATGGTAGGGTAGGATGCATGCAATTATGTGCAAGGGTATGCTCCAAGGGAGAAAAGAAAGGAGGATGTTTGAGGCTTGAACGCTCTCTCTCTCTCTCTCTCTCTCTCTCTCTCTCTCTCAAATACTCTTTCTGACACAAGAGTTTGCTTGTCTCTGCCTCTTTTCCCTCTGAGAGAGAGACACGCACATAGACACACCTTCCGAGACCACACGGCTGCTGTACTTCTCTCTCTCTCTCTCTCTCTCTCTCTCTCTCTCTCTCTCTCTCTCTCTCTCTCTCTCTGTGCATCCGTTCTGAGCCAGAGATGGTCGCCCGATCATTGGCTCCATCTGATGGATATCTCACTTTAGGATAGCTTGCTTTGAATCCCTCTCTGTTTATCTCTCTATCTCTATCCCTGTCTAGCCTGCAGAATGGATCATATCGAGCCAGCAATATCATCAGCCGATCGGCCATCTGCCAGTACCATCACTGACACGAGCTCCATAGTTCATCATCACGATTATCAGATGACGATGATCAATTCATCGATTAGCAGCACCGAGGGCGATGCATCATCATTCCTCAGCAGATCTGCCCTAAAGCAGCGTTACCTGCAGCTCCTCCTGCCGGCCTTGCAGGCTGCCATGGGTCCCGTCCAATCCCCCGACCGACAGGTGCCGATCTGGGAGCGATCACGCGATGTTCGGCAGGCCGCAGACACGTGCCTCGGTCAGCTCGGGGGCTGCACCGCCGGTAGCCGGTCGCGCTGGAGCCAAGCCCTCAGCGAGCAGCCGGACAATCGCAGCCGCAGGGCCATCAAGAGGACGCGGAGCTTCCATGGCATCGGTGATCATCACAGGCCGGCTGGCGATACCTGCAATTATGCTCGTGAGAGTAGTACCGTCTGTCGGCGATATCATCGTGCAGTCAGCCGGTCACACTCTGCGCCGCCTCAGCCCATTATCAGTATTGGCAGCCGCTTTACGTGGCCTTGCTTGGACGATGAAGGAATGTGTGGCCCTAATTCTGTATCATCCTCAGGAGTTAAGCCTTCTCTCCTTGATGAGAGAACCCTTGCATCTTGCTTGCTAGACATACTTCCTCGTGTGGATGCTGCCATGGATACATCATCTAAGCCTGGCAACTCTAGTAGGTCATGTACACACAATTTATATCATGGCATGGACCTCCCCTCCCTCCTCCATGAGACCTCTGACTACATCCTTGCTCTTCAAACACAGGTGGACACTCTTACCGCCCTTGTCAATGCAAACATCATGAATCCTCTTCCACAATAGAGCATGTTCTTTGAACGAAGCACATGGACTTGCTCCATATTAAACCTCTTCTATTTTCCTCCAAGAAGCATAATCACATGATAGTTGCTTCCACAACCTTACTCCCTTGATCATCACATTAACCCCATTTGCTTCCATAGCCTCCTCCTTTTCTTCTCTACTCACTCAGAAGCATAGTGATGGAGCCAATGGGAAGATCACTCCAAGGTAAATTTGTTACAATATGACTTAATTGTCATTCCTTTAATAAGTAGTACCTTTTAGATATTTCAATACGACCAATTTGACCAAGCTATATTGAAATTGTAAATTGAGTTGGTTGTCTCGATAAAAGGTATACAAGAGCCTAAAATTTAGTTTGTAGGTGAGAGTGTTTGAGCTTCACTACTTAACAATTAGTTTGAAGGTTTTAAGGACTAGTGCTTTTCACCTTGCTTAATGACATATTATGTACAAGGTCTATTTCAACTAAAGCATCTCAATAATTTATCACATTCCATCTTGAACTTCAAGCCTGCTACTTCTACAACAAATTGTTGATTTACGCAGTCAACTTGATCAAATAAGCCACTTTGTGGAAATGTGCTTCATGTTGAACAACCTCAAAACATGCTCGAGCATCTGGCTCACAATTCAAGATTCACTCAACTATTAATTACATAATGTCAATTGCTATCCAATCATATTTAATTGAATGAAATCAACTAGTAATACACTACAAATAATTATAGTCTTTGTGGCAATGCTAATGAGAATTAAAATGTGAGAGGAAATTATACCAATCATGGATGTAGAAGAATCTTAGTCCTTGCATGTGTGGTAAGGAATTTGGAATTCTGTTGAATGAGCACAATACTAGTATGTTACAAATTATTGTAGCCTTTGTGGCAATGTTAACTAGAATTGAAATGTGAGAAGAAACTATACCATCATGGACATAGAAGAATCTTAGTCATTAGATATGTGATACGAAATTTGAAGTGAAGGAATATTTGAGTATATCACACTATAGGTCAAAAAATCATTGTTACAAGGTCTTTAACACAAAAATCCTTGAAATTTTAGTCTATTCAAATGGTTGGTGGTTGAGCTGATGGTTACGGCATCAGAAAGAAGGCTCACAGTAATAAACTTATAACTCCCCTCAAAGCTTTTCTATGGATAATAATAAACTAATATAAGTATCTTATATATTCTTTAAAAACTAAAGAACTAGTGAGAGTTGAATAGTACTCTCTTGCTCCTTGTTCCTCTCTAAGGTTGGTGGGAGGGGGGTCACTCATAAATATATGTGTTTATCATGTGGATTCAACATAAGAGATATTTCAAGTACCATTTTTACATATTTATTTATAGACATAAGGGTACATATAAAGGAGTTATTTATAGATTGAATAGAAAAAGGTTTTATTTAATTTAAGGGAAAATTCACATTGATAGAAATGGGTATTTATAAATAGCCCTTGAATGCATATGATATAGAGAATATATATATGGTGAACATAAAACTTGGATAGGTAGAAGAGAATGATATTAAGAAAGTTATTGTGGGTATTTAATAGCAAGACTAATTGGCATGTATATTAATTTGTGCATGCTAATTCTATCTCTCATGATTGGCTTGAGATGTTTAAAAAAAATCTTAAAATGAGTTGCAAAATATTCCTACATACCATGTGCCTTCATTTAGTCCTAAGTTTGTTCTCATTTGGCACTTATGTCCTTCATGCTATGCATAAACAGAAATGATGGAGCTGTAAGGGTGAATGTCTTGGCTTGTTAAGCATCCTATTTGGATGACTAAATTTAAAGTAGATGGAAATAAAAGAATAATGGGAGAATTCAACAAGAATATAGTAGTACATTTCGGATTTTCAAGTTTGCAAGTTAAGGCAATGGAAGGAAGAAGAGAATGGTGATAAAGTGGAAGAGGCAATGTTGGTCATAGTGCCATGGGCTTTTTAGCTGAAAAGGTTAGAGTTGATGTGAAAAGCTATGAGTGTCAAACTATAAAGTATTCTTGAATAAGGATGCAAAAAAAATTGACCTTACATGAATTATATTGACCTATTAGAGCAAAATTATTCTTCCCAAAACATGGAAAAGAGGGAATTTCAAGAGGATTCGATCCAAACATTCCCAATAAAGTCCGATTGATATGGATGGGGATGGATGATGTAGCATTAGTGTTAAACAATCAAGAGCTTGAACAAGTGTATAAGTGGTGCTAAAAGGGAAACAGAGAAGTGGACAAAGTTTTCAAGCTACTTGCTCAATCAATAGTCACTTGAAATATTATCTATTTGGAAAGAGATCAATTCCCTCTCAATTGGTTATCAAAAGAACCATTTTCAATATATCTTCTCTTCTAGTTCTTTGATATAGTATAGTGGAATGAATGATGCAAGGGTCTATTAATACGTGGTGTATGTTCATGTCCATCTTACTATAAAAATACTCTAATATTCCAATGATCTAAAATATAATCACCTACATTGCATCTTGCTATGTGTCAATGTTTGAAATCACCATAATGATCTAGTTGCATCTCAAGCTTTGAAACCCAATTAGCTCGTGTCCAATTACATAATGAGTAGCATGCTCTCTTCAAGACACTATGGAGTGCAAGAGAAACACTAGAAAGGAAGATTGGTATGGGTTTAGAGAGGTTGTTGAGAGATTTGAGATGATAAAAGGTGATGGTTCATGTTGGAGTTGTGCAAAAACACTCTCACTACCAAGGGTTTGAGGCTTGAGTCTCAAATTGTTTGACATGTATTTCCTATAATGATAAGAAACTACCAATTTGAGGCTTGAATCCCAAAAATTTCAACATGTATCGGGACTCAAAATGGGCCTGACATTGACTCTAATAGCTTTAGCCAGGCTCAGCTTAAACACACTAAATGACCCCACACAGCCTCGCCACTAGTAGCGTTTGGGCACTATAAATAATTCTTCTCATTTTTTTGTTTGTAGATATAAATTCAGATTGTAACCCAACTAATTACCCCTAGTGACTCCGAGTAAAGGAGTTTCCTACATGTAGGTGATATCTCACCTCGAATCACATACATAAAGGGCACCCCTCCAACTGAATGATATGGCCCCTATGACTCTCTTACACCCTGAGGATTGGCCCCAATATGCACCATTTGAAATATATAACACATCCTAATATGCTCCTCTCTTTATATTTATCATTCCAAGAGATTGTTTATATCCTCACATAGTTTTTTTCCAAGAAATAAACACTCTAACCTATAGTTAGGGATCCTCTTCCACTCCATGTAGGTCAAAGGTTTGCAAACAACTGCTACGCATCTAGAATATTCATTATGCTAATGTGCTTATATGCATTTACAAAGTGTCATGCCATATAGTGCTCAAACAATTCTAACTAATAAAACAACCACTTGATATGCGAAACCAATCTTTTCATGATTTATTCTAGTGTAGTGTGGTAAAGAGACAGAACCGAGCAAACATGTGGTTTCACTCTTTCAAATATTTGCTAGAACCCTAAATGCCTTACTATGATACTTATATATTTACCTTGTATATATTGATTTTTATATTTTACGTGTCATTTTATATAGAACCTACCCTTATCGACTCCTTTAATATAATATAAAAGTGAGTGTAGACTAAGGCTAAACCCCATGTGTTACTACTCATACACATTTGTCAATGTTTTCTTAAATTTTCTATTTTTCTAAGCTTTAATTTTAAATTTTAAATTTTTCTTAAATTTAGATTATTATCATAAATATTGATATTTTTAAAATTTTGATCATAAAATAGAGAAACATACTCATGGTAACCAACAATGTGCATTATTTTGCCCCATACGCACCATTACTTTCATTAAATTTATAAATCATATTCATATTTTTAAACTTTAGAAATTTTTTGTTTGAATAATTAAATTTTCACTATAATAACCACCAATTCTAAAATTTTAAAATTGTAGCACTTGAAATATACAATACATACTATTTCTATATCGGATTTTACTCCATATGCATCCTAATTCTATTATAAAAATAGAAATAGAATCAAATTTTCTTTAAAATAGAGACTTATAAAAAAATATTGCAAAAAATCATTCTAAATTTTAATGATTTTGGAGTCACTTAGGACAACATGTTGATACTCCACACAGCTGCTCTAATAGTCACCTTCATGCTCATTTTCTTTGTTTCTCATATCATACCACATTCTAGTACCCATTCTCCATCATCCTCTCAACCCACATAAACAATAATTATGGAGAGAGAGAAAGAGGAGAGATAAAGGCTAAAAACTAAACTTTCAATAGAATGCATAATTTTGCACGATTTCTACAATGATTTGGAGTGAAAAATTTTACCATCTTATGGCCGAGGCTGCTCCTTGCATCTCTATCTATTCCAAAATGACATTTCATGGGGATTGAAGAGGTGCATTGAAAAATGTGTCTTTCCTCCCATGAAGATTTTATGGGTCTTTAATCCCCTTAAGCTTAGTTACTCAAAAAAGTGGTTCAGCCTGTGTATATATATATATATATAAAACGTGGATTCATGGCCTATTTATAAATATCCTAATCTACGAATTTTTCTTGAACAAAATACAACCCTTTTTATTCAATCCATAAGTAATCCCTTTATATGACACCCTTTTGTATGTAAAAAATGTAAAAAAACCTCTTATTTTGAACTCATGTTATACATACATATATTCATGAGTGATCTAACCCTACCCCCTGAGGTTTGCACTGTAAGCAAGAAATGCAAGCAAGTCGTTCATCTAAAATCGAAGGCCCAAACAAACTTAGATTTCAGATCTAAAAACATAGTTACATTCTTGGCATTATTTCTATTAACTTAGCTTCCTTGATGCTACTTTTAGCTGTTGGATCAAGTAGCTACTTTGTAATGTGATAGTTGCACCTCTTTAAATGGGCCGTCTAATGAACTCCATTTGATGAGAACTGACACTTTCAATGTGTTTAGGCCACATGATTTCACTTAGAAAACTCTTGCATCTCTTCATTTTGATCATAAATGCTTCATTTTCTACTTCAATTTCGATTTTTGGTCTCACAAATCTCATTCGTAACCTTGGGATAGGGCGACTTAGGCTGCTGAATCCATGGATAGATTTGTATACAAATAGAACATATTCTCTATATCGCATGTGTTCAAGGTCTATTTATAAATATCATTATATGTAAAATTTTCCTTAATAAAACATAACCCTTTTCTATTCAATTTGTAAGTAACCCTGTTATATGGGATCCTTTTGTATATGTAAAAAATGTGTAAAAATTGTATTTTAAAAATCCCTTATATTGTATCCACATGATAGATACATATATTTATAAATGACCTCCCCCAAGAATATAATAAGCATCAAGCTGTTTCAAGTAAGACATAATATAACATAGAACACAATTGTCACCACCCTGCCCCATAACAAAGATCAAGACTTGAATTTCACAAGGGGATAGGCCAAGCATAATCTAACAAAAAGATTAAGAACTAGTTTCCAACCAGTTGCTCCAACACGAACTAACTAAAAGATTTACCAAAGAGGTCATCCTAAATGGTAGTCTAACTCGCCTACCTAACCTAGGACAAGTGTACCAAGAACTTTGATTGGGTGAGGATTCCTATAGCTTGGTCAAATTGAATTCATATATTTTTTCATTTTTTCATTTTTGTTCTTCATTATTTGGTACTCGGATGTGTAAAAAGGAGGGAGTTGCATCCCAAGGAGAATAGGGTAGTAGCCTCAGGTCCAATCTGGATATCCAAGAACCTGCCAAGCTCTTGCGAGGCAACACTAATTTTTTTTTTCTACTCACTTTTATTTTCACTCCAATCATCCTTATTTTCTTTTGACCAGATCCTACCCCTAACTAGAAGGCAAGGTATTGGCCTGGTCATCCCCAGGAACCTACAAGGCTTTTGCAAGACGATAAACATCTGATATTTGGATTCTTCTCTCTTTATGTTTTTTTCAAGGGTTATAACATTTTTTTACATCTCTATATTTTTTTTATTTCAGACACATTTATCATTTTCTTCTTTTATTTGTCAGTCTTCCCTAGCTTTCTCACAGCTAATAGATATTCCAAGGACCATCTTCCTAGCAGGATAGATGGACAAGGTCACTAGGGCTACCATGAAGAAAGATCTTTGTATGCCTAACAATGTCTTTGTAGGAGGCTACTCAATGCTCTCCAAACATAGCTATTCTAATCCTAGGACTTCATTCCTTGACTACAGTCCCCAACAAAGAAAGAAACATCACCAAGTACACATACACATTTTGCTTAAAGGGAAAAAACCATAGAAAGGAAAGACAACACCCTAGAATGGCCAGAAGAAGCTTCTACACAACAATTGGCTCCCTCCAAGTGCTTCTTCAAACCTATCTAGTGCAACACTAATACAAAGAACAATCAAATGCACCTACAACAACTAGACACATGGCCCTCTTGGCCTAAAGAAATATATCCTTTAATATTAACTTAGACTCCAACAACTAAGAATTACTCCCTTGATCGTAAAGATTAGCATGCTATGAACCACTAGATTGAATCATGCCACTTAGGCCCCTAACTAATTGTACTTCCAAGGACAGTCTCTTCCACCTTGTGGACACTAACCAAACCAAGCCTTAATAATTTCATAATAGTAACTTACCCCACTACTACCCCCGTAGTGTCACAAAAAATTGGGATGGCATCTCAAGGATAACTTTTTTAATGATCTCTCCTTCTTTTTAATTACCATCCCTCAACACTCTAGGAGCACCACTTGCAGAATCTCCTTTCTTGACATTGGTCCTCATAAGGTAATTCTCTTTATTAGACTTATTTTGCATAATGCTCTCATTATCTAGCACTGGGACTTTACCTAGTGAACTATTATCATCATTGTAGGGTTTGGGCTTCCAAATCCATTGCCTTTTAATCTTTGTATGGCTTGATTATTGGATGCCACCACTCCTTCTAATTTTCAATTCTCTCATGATTGATCTATGTTAACTCACTTGTTGCCCATTACTATCTCTAAGTCAGCTTCTTTTACCAAATCCAGGTCTAAGAGGATCTTTACCATCATAAACCTTAGGTTTCCTATCACCTCGGCTTTCTATAATTGCAATTGCCTCCACATGATACCATGCATCAGCTATCTTTCTAGGAGTCATCTCATTGATATAATATTTCTTTGAATTTGGACCATTTAAGGGTTTCTTAACCACTCTACTCCCCACATCAAGTCTAAACCAATTTCCATTTAGCTCATGGCTTTGGAACATAGGATTGGTTGTATTAGAATGCAAGGGTCTCTGGACCTTGGGATCTTCACAGCTAATGCCACAATTCTTCCTAGTATGCCTCTCATTTGCACCTCCAACATTCTTAACATTCAAAAATACTACCAATCATTATGAATTTCAAGGGTGCGGGGAAAAATCCAATAGCTCTCTCAACACCTCTGAATATAGCTCTCATAATCATCTGTTTGAAACTTTGCCTCCTTTAAGGACGAAGGATTTCTTGTCTTAACTTGAAACTCCACGTTTTATTTATAGGACACTAATAAAGGGATCACAAAGCACATATTGTGGCAATTGAGCAACTTTCATTGGCCAAAGCTCTAGAATGTCATCAAAGGCTCTTGCATACTCTTTCATATAGGTATATGACTCTTGCCAAATTTGTGCAAAAAGTCTCAAGACCCAAGGCATAGCTCGAGGAAGTTACTATATGTATATCCTCAACATCACGTGTGTTCAAGGCCTATTTATAAATATCCTTATCTATGAATTTTTCCTAAATAAAACATAACCCTTTTCTATTCAATCTATAAATAACCCCTTTATATTACACCCTTCTGTATGTAAAAAATGCATAACAATGGAATTTTAAAAATAACTTATTTTGAACCCATGTGATGCACACATATATTCATGAGCAACTTACCCGAGAGCCACAGAACCTTCTTCTCATACTCATCTGACATAGTTCCTCAAAGGGTCTAATTGACCCTCTTGGGAGACTCTAATACCATTTCTTGGCCTCTCTCCTTAGGATACTTGAAAACATAAGCATCCAATGTATATCATCAAATCCACTTGCAAGCCAAGTTAGGCCATACTCTTTAAAATGTAGCATTGGATCCTCATCTAGTAGCCCATAAAACACCAGGAGATCCCTATAAGGAGGAGTTCATTTACTCATCTTCTTTGGGATCAACACTGGCTCATGTAGATCTTCATTTTCGTCTTGTTGACCTAAGTCCCAACATCTTAGAGATTTTGCTCTCTTTCATTTCCTCCTCTAAAGGTGTCAGAAAGTTACTTGTCACATGGACTTCCCTCTCCACTAACGCACAAACAAATTTAGGGAGTCCAATACTATGCAACACAGGTTCTACTGCATCACTTATTACTGGTGCTTTAGCAAGTATGTTCTCATCTGCCACTACTTTACTAGAACCAACGATAGGTCCCAATAGAATCTTCCTTGTTAACAATGGTTTCTCACACACATAGACATCATCCAATGCTTTAAGGATCTTAGTAATTAATACCATATTAGAGAATTCAAGAATCTCCCAAGTTTCACTTTCAAATAAGGAGTAAAGATTTGACCAAGTGGCTAAATATTAACCCCATATTTGAGAGTGGGACTTCGGGGGATTGCTTATGTAGTATCTAGGAAAAAATTCACCTTCAAGGGGATAAGATTTGACCATGTGTCCAAATATTAACCACATAAGGAATTCCCAAACTTTATGAAAATTCCCAAATTCTTGAATATGTGGTTAATTTTACTATGGTCCCTAACTATCACACACTAGCATCAAATGTATCCTTGGTTCATAATCATAATATCTTGCTGTGTGCATATTGACCATTGCCATCATAGTTTGACCATTGCCATCATAGTCTTTTGTTCTACAAAATTATCATCATTCATGGTCATAGATGAATTTGCCCTCTTAACATTACTTTTACTTTCTCTTTTCTCTACTCCCATGGGCTATTAATCTTGTAGACAGCTCTGTGGGTACTTTTTCTTAGTGGCCCAAAGTCAAGCATCGTTTGACTTATTACGAGGCGAATGATGAAATAGTTAGCCACATAAACAACCAAAGATCCCATTAAACCATCAAGATTGATAGATTATGTTTTGGATTATGGGTATTTTTTAGACTAACCATCATGCTAATGAAAAAGGCTTTAATTAATCCCAATTTAAAATGCATCACTTCAAGGCGACTCTCGGGTAGAAACTAAAAAACACAAACTAGGTCCCTTATATCCAAGGTTTGGAAACTACCACTTATTAGCAACTCCTAGCAAACACAAAACCTATCCATACCTAATAGACACTAGATATAATGGCTTTAGTCAAGCTCCTAAACATGTTATCGGATGAGTTTTAGTACATAGTGTGAAAATGGACACTTAATTGGAGGTAGCAATAGTAGAGTTGTTGTCTAGTTCACTAAGTAATGATAGTTTACTACAAGATTGACTTATCTTATGGCCTTGGGAAGCACTTGACAAGTCATGCTAGTGAGTGGTATAACTTAAGCTTGATTAGTCGCTCAAGTGACTTACTAGAGAATCAAGTGGTAGACAAGGAGTCCTGGAGTATGGTTAGGAACTTTAGTGCAAATTTTTGCCTCTTCTGATAGATGTCATGGTGTTGTCCCAATCGTGGAAAAAAAGGGATGGAGAAGAGCTCATGGGAGCCATGCAACTCAAGTGGCAAGTGAGGAGGAAGCTCTTAACCATTGGAGTAAGAAAAAAGGACTTTTTATTCATGCAAAAGGGCTCTCTTGGGGAGGGTGTGTTGCTATATTCTCAGTTTTAGAACATGGTTTCTAGGATTGAATACTCAGATTTGTTCTCTTCTTCTATCTCCACACTATCCATATCTTATTATGCTTGCATCTTGGACTTTAACAATAGAAAATTCATCTTTGCTCATGGAAGGAGAGTGCTATGTGTCATGAGTACCATTACTAGACTGATTTGGGATTGTTTTGATAGCCAACAATAGAGCATACAGACCTGAAGACAAACTTTTGATTATCCTCTTCTCTCTTTGAACCCAATATGTCATCATCCACTAGATACATAGCCTTTAACAATGGAAGATTGACCCTTGATCATTGGTGGATTGGTCTATGAGCTTTGAGTGCCATTTATGGGCTATTTTAACTAGTTATGATAGGGAAAACTAGGGTTAAATGCTATATATGGATTTCATGCAATCTCTTTGATCACTTTATAATGGTGGCGTATGCTTGGTTCATATTGGAAAGCATTTATGAAGGCTCTCAAGGAAGAATACTTTCTTAAGGATACATGATTGAAAAACCTCGCAAGGGGCTTACAGCTATAGCCCTATTGTGTGAATTTGAGAGCCATTATGCTTAATTAAATACTGATGATTAGCAATCTTTGGAATTTAAGAATATTGAGATGTTTTTGAAAGCTGTAGATCACGTATTACTACAGGAGAAAATGACTGACAGGCTTGAAGATGCATCTTTAGACATTTGGCTAATGTTACAAAGGCTATCAATATGATTGTGAAGTAGGAACGGATGAGATTAGACTCGGTATAGACTCTACACATGTAGTTCTTATAAAAGGGATTGCAATTGTAGCTAAGCCAATTGTGCCTATGGTTGAATAGCTAGTTATGCCTATTGGTCATGGCCTTAAAAGGGGATGTTATGGATGAATTGGCCAAAGGTATGTGAGATCTTTTCTTGAATTTGACAAAAATTGGCTCAAAGGTTGAAAAATTGGATGTAAAAGTGGAAGAGAAGGGACAGGAAGCATCCCCAAGGACTAACAGATAGGGGTTTAAGAGGAGATATATTTTGTGTGATAGCTTACAGTATGAAAAGCAAGAATGCATGGCTTATCAGGAAGTAGAGGCCAATAAATTGGTATTTTGAAAAGACAAGAAAATAAATACAATAGAAATAAGGCTTCCTCTTGAGCCCTATTTCCCAAAGTTGGGCTTCCTCTTGAGCCCCACTTTGGGAAAGGAGGCATAAAAAAGAGAGTAGAGGAATTGGCAACTAGGACATCATTTATAGTTGTGGATGTAGCAACTTATGGGCTACAAATTAAAGGGCTGATGGAACACTCAATGTATATGAAGCTAAAGTAAAATCAAGAGTATGGTTGTAGGCTCTAGATTGTGTGGAGAGGGCAAAATAGCAAGGGATGATTTGACAAATACAAGTCAGCCTATATGGGAAATGAGTGGATGGAATGTAGCCAGTTGATTCATCTACAACAATTTCATACATTACTGAGGTAAATAATATGGATGCTATTGTGCAAGAGAAGAGAAGGAGAGATGAGGAGGTTGTAGGACCTTTAGCAGGACCTTCCAAATGTATGACATGAAGCAAAGCCAAGCAAGCAAAAGACCATTGAAAAGGCCATTCCAAAGTATGACATGGAAGATGCATCACAAGAGAAGAAGAAAGAAGAAAAGAGGAGGGACAAGTAGCTTGGCTACAAGTTGCAGTCAGATATTGAAACTACTACAAACATAAAAAAATGTGCTTGAAGAGTGCATACTTGGCGATAGGATTAAATTCATGCAGTTCTTGGCATCAACAAGCATGAGTTCCATGATGAGATTATTGACATAATCAAAAGAAAGGGGAAGTTTGTGGGAGAGCCCACTCAAGCACAGTTGCAAGTTGATGAGGGTATGTAAGTACAAGACATTCAATTAGAATATGTGGATGCATCAGGAGTAGCTGCTGCTGTTAAGAAACATGCTAACGCTGAAAATGGATTATATGGAAGTGCTAAAGGTGAGGTTATGGCTAGAAATGTCATGATTGACAATAGTAATCATAGGGGGAGCATTATGAAAAATGGAGATGTGCAACAAAAGGCACATGAGAAAGAGGATGCTCATTTTATTCCTAGTAGCTACTACTCGCATACATATTGGGCACGAGCAACAATAGAGACTATTGTGAAGATTGGTGAAAAGGAGACATCATGCATCACTCTCTTGGATCATGGGTCCAAAATAAACATCATGGAACACAATCTTTATGAAAATGGAGGATGTCCTATTGATGTAGATCTGGGATGGTGTATGCGAGTAGCAAACAACTCATTCAGAGAACTCTATGAAGCATGCCCATTTGTTCCAGTATATTGGAGATGTTACAGAAGCTTATCACTTATTTGTGCAAGAGTCATGCAATTACTTGGTTATTTTGGGGCATCCGTACATTGCAAAGTCAAGGATGGAAACTAAAGTATTAGATGATGGTTCTTCTTATGCTTGTGTGTAGAGTAGGGATGGAAAAAGGGTAGTTCAATTCTTGAGTATATGTGTTTACCATCCTTGCAATCGGGATATGCTACAGTGACATCCAATTCTTGTGAATTTAATGGTTTTTAGATAGCACTACTATAAATAGGGGCTATGTTAGTGGTGCTAGGAAGATATTTTTGCCTCCAAGAAAAGGGGAGTTTGTCTTTGTGGCTAGCTTGCAAGGATGGGCAACAATTAGTATATGCAGATTGAAGATTATTTCAACCCCATGAGCAAGGCTTTAAAGAGTTATGTATATTAGGCTAAAGGAGGGATGAAGAAACATGGTATTTTGGCTCTAGATGAATGTATTTCAAGATTTTTTATAGGGCTGAAAGCTACTTATACACTTGTTGAAATTAAAATAGTTGTTAATTTTGAAAATAGGGATAGCAATTAAGTTATTCACATATGTTCTTTGGATATGCTTGCCATTATGAGATTGTGCAAAATAGGAGTGCAATGGGATGCAAAATAGGGTTGGACTATTGGTAGAAATAAAATACAAAACTATTGGCAACAAGGTGAAGTCTATGGCTTTGCCTTTGTCTCCAAAAACAAAGTGATGGGATAATTGAAAAAGTTTCAAAACAATTAAGCCTTCGAGATCCAAAGGGTGTAGGCCATTAATTTATAGTAGCTAGCTTGAAAGAACTGAAAGTTGGTGGTGATGGATTTCTCTTGCCAACAAAGAGGGCTTGTTTTCTATAGATGCTTGTGAAGCATGGTAAAACTTTTGCATTTTAGTCTAATGAGATTGGTTGCGTTGACTCAATCATAATTGATCTAATGGTTATCTTCATAGTACCACATGTTCCATTGAATTCAAGGCCTATTTTGATGCCTTGGGCATATTTTCTTAAGATGTTGGAGCTCTTGAATGAGAAGATTAGGATGTGGATATTGTGGTTTAAATAGGATATGCAGCAAGTCAATAAGGTCATGATCAAGAATGTGGGTGCAGGTCCTATTGTTGATGATTTTGCAAAAGCCTTTGCTAGCAAGGCTATTTCCTCTATGGGTGATTTGTACTCTGGATATGATCAATTTCAACTTGCATTAGAAAGCATAGATATCACAACAATGAAGACTCCACTTGGCTTGGTATGCATGTGTGTGCTTCCATAGAGAATGACTAGCTTGTCAAGATTGTGGGAGAGAAGGAAGGAGTCTCACTTGTAGCTTTCTTGCTTGCACAATGGGGGAATACACACACAGGTGGAGGCTGAAAACAATTTTCCTCTTGTCAGTTGTGTAAGTCAAAAGAACACAAGTACATAGAAATAGAAGAACCCTATATATGGGTCTCAAACCAAACTCAACTAACTAAGGTGGCATACTAACTGAGCCACAAACTAGAGTAGATAAGGATAGCTGTCATCTAGCTATTATTCATGGGCGGTGTACCAACCGCATCTGCAACTAACAAGTCAATGACATGAATGCACAACGGTCACCCTGGCATATCACGAGTGGAGCTCGATATCTCAACACTCCCCCTCGAGCTCAATCCCAATTCCTGCACACCAAGCAGGTCTCCGAACTTGCGCAGCTTCTCTACGCCCAATGCCTTCGTAAATATGTCAGCTACCTGATCCTTTGTGCCGACATAAACTAGATCAATAAGACCTAGTAAAACTCTCTCTCACACATAGTGCTAGTGCACCTCAATGTGCTTTGTTCTAGCATGATAGGCTGGGTTATTTGCCAAGTGTATACTACTCATGTTGTCACAATAAATGACAACTGGCCCATCTGTAGACTGATGCATATCATAAAGTAGCTTATGTAACCAAGCTACCTCACATGCAGCCATTGCTGCACCCCTGTACTCAGCCTCTGTGCTCGATAAGGCAACTGTAGGTTGTTTCTTGCTGCTCCAAGTGACTGCAGCACTCCCAAAAGAAAACACATATCCACTGGTAGATCATCTATCAGAAATACTACCAGCCCAATCAGCATCAGTGTATCCATGCAACTATATCTGAACCCCAGTCTCATAAAATAGTCCATATTGCAATGTGGACTTCACATACCTGAGTATGCGTCTAGCCGCATCCAAATGTGGTTTCCTTGGAGCCTGCATAAACTGGCTTACCAATCCAATAGCATAGCTTAAATCTGACCTGGTAATAGTCATATAAATCAAACTTCCTACTATGCGTCTGTACATAGTAGGGTCTTCGAGAAGCTCACCTGCATCTACGCTCAACTTCACATTCTGCTCCAAAGGAACTGAAATAGGCTAACAACTTGTCATCCCATATTTGGACAGCATGTCCAATCCATACTGCCTCTGCAAGAGCCATATCCCACTTGGTGATCTAATCACCTCAATGCCCAAGAAATAACGCAGCTCTCCCAAATCCTTCATCTCAAACTTCTGCTTCAATAGCATTTTCACATGAAGGATATCTTCATCACTATCACCTGTGATAATCAAATCATCAACATAAATGACAAGCAGCATAATATCTTTCTCTATTTTTCTCACATAAAGTGAGAAATCCGCCTTGGAAATCTGAAAGCCAATAGTGACAAGATACTGTCCTATCTTGTCAGACCATGCTCTAGGTGCTTGCTTCAAGCCATACAAGGCTTTCTCAGGATGAACAACATGCACATAACTTGGTGGCTGCTCCATATAGACCTCTTCTTTCAAATCACCATGCAAGAATGCATTCTTTACATCCATCTGATGTAAAGACCATCCCTTTGATGCAACCATAGTAATGACTGCTCGTACGATTGCTATCCTTGCAACCGGACTGAATGTTTCTTCATAACCAATGCCATATGTTTGTGCATACCCCTTGACTACTAATCTTGCATTGTATCTATTCACAGAGCCATCTGCATTGTGCTTCACCTTATAAACCCACTTACAACCAATTGCATTCTTATCTTTAGGCAAAGGTACCGATTCCCATGTAGCATTTGCTTCCAAAGAATCCATGGCTTTCTCCCATTTTTCTTTTCCCATGGCTTGCTCAAAAGATGTGGGTTCTGGTTCCTATATCACTTTGACTATATAGGCATAGTGAATGGCTGTAAATCCATCATATTTCAGCCTATCCATAGGATACCTAGCTTTGGTAGACCTGCGCAAAGTAGGCTCACTTCCAGATGCTCTCAAAACATCCCTGGTCTTCCTTACTCCAGGTGTAACAATAGAAGGAATACCCAACTCATCATCAATGCTCTGTTCTGAGCCACTGGATTCACCATCCACATAAGAGTGACCTGCATTCACATCAAACATGGGCTGATCTACCTTTTCTTTTTCTTTTCGTGATATCTGCATACCACTATCTGCATTGCTTTGAGAAGGTTCTCCTGATCTCAATCTACCTGTCCATGGTGAAGAATGTGAACCACTGCTAGAGGACACTCCAGGTCCACTAACATATTGTGATTGCTGCTGTGAATTCTGTGCAGCATTACCATTTTGTGCATCTACATTATCAATCACATTTACTGGCTTATACCAGCTACTCATCTCATAAAAAACAACATCTCTGCTCATTGTAAATTTACAAGTAGAAGGGTTATAGCATCTATATCCTTTCTGTTGTAGAGAGTAACCAATAAAGATGCACTTCTCAGCTTTTGGATCCAACTTGGATCTCAACTCATCTGGCACATGAACATAGCCAATGCAACTACAAATTTTCAAATGAGAAATATCTGGTTTCCTACCAGTATACCTCTCCTTTAGAGTCATGCCATGTATTGCTGCAGTGGGAGTCCTATTCATTATGTAGACTACTATAGCAACTGCTTCAGCCCAATAAAAATCTGGCAGGTCTCTTTTATTGAGCATGGCACGAGATACCTCTCCAATATGCCTATTTTTCTTTTCTGCAATTCCATTTTGTTGTGAGGTATAAATGCATGAATATTGTTGCTTTATGTCATGCTCTTGCAAGAACCTTGCAAACTCATTTGAGAGGTACTCTCCTCCTCCATCTGACCTTAGGCATTTTATTTGCAGGCCTGTTTCTTTTTCAACCATAGCTTTAAGAGTTTTGAAATGCCCAAAAATTTCACTTTTCTTTTTCATAAAATACACCCAAATTTTTCTGCTATAGTCATCAATAAAAGTGATAAAATAATGACAGCCTCCAATAGATGCAGCTTTAGTAGTCCATACATCAGAGTGGATTAATTCCAATGGCTTCTTACTCTCTTGAACATGTCTAGGAAATGGTTTCCTTGCCTGTTTTCCAAATTGACAGGCTTCACATACCTTATGCATTTCTGCAACCTTGAATTTAGGCAATCCTGCAACAATATTTTGGGCCTGCATTGATTTAAGTCGCTGTACATTAACATGACCAATGCGTTTATGCCAGATATCAATATCTGTAACTACACCGGTCCCATGTGCAAACATTGCTACACTCAATTCAGGCATGTCTGCATCCAATGTAAACATTCTGCCCTTCTTCTTTCCTTTTGCTATCAAGCGATCTTTATTTTTCATATCCTCAACAAAGCATCCATGAGGATTAAATCGGACCTGCAAGCCCTGCTCAACCATTTGACCAACAGAAACCAGGTTCTTGGTGATATTCGGGACATGAAATACATCCGATAGGTATTTCTTTTTCCCATCCTGCATAGACAAATGAATTTTTCCAATCTGCACAATAGGATATGCAGTATCATCACCAGTCTCCACAAATCCTGGTTTTTCCATTTTCCTTGCATCCTGCATCCATTCTGCATGACTTATCATGTGGTTTGACACACCTGAGTCAACATACCACACTTTGTTGCTTTCTTCTGCACTTGTCACAGAATTGTTCATGTGCTGCACCATAAACAAATACTCATTTCTGTCATCACCCTGTCTACTAGAATATGCATAATTCCCTTGTTGCAATTTTCCATTCATGATGTCATTCTGCTTTTTATAGCAGTCTTTAGCCATGTGACCCATTTTACCACAGTAGTAGCATTCAACATTGTTGTTTGCATTTTTGCCTCTTTGCCATCCACCACGACCTCTTAATTGGCTCCCCCTGCCTCAAGAGTTACCACGTCCTCCTCCATAGGACTAGTTTTCTTGAGTTTGTTGCATATTTTGATTTCTACCACGGCCTCCAAATCGGCCTCCTCTACCTCTGCCTCTACCTCTTCCAGCATTTGAGTAGAAGACAGTTTCTTTTGAAGTTCCTCCTGAAGAAGATGCACCACCATTTCTCTGCTCCTCAGAAATTAGAAGAGCAATCAACTCCTCAAAATCAGAAAATCTTTCACGGACGGAAATCGATGTTCGAAACTGTGCATAATCCTTTCCTAGACCATTCAAGGTCACAAAAACTAAGTCATCATCTTCCACTGGCGACCCAATGGAAGCAAGTGCATCTGCAATCTTCTTCACCTTCATGTGGTAGTCATTGATGCTCATACTTTCTCTTTGCACATTGTGCAACTCTTGCTTGAGCTGCATTTTCCTGGCTTGCGTATTTGTGCTATACATTTTTGACAAAGTATCCCATGCCTCCTTTGGCGTACTTGCATCCGGAATATGCACAATCATATAGTCTGAAATACTGATAGATAGCCAGTACATAACTTTTCTGGCTCTCTCATGCCATCCTTTAAATGCCTACATTTGCTGTTGATTGGGAACATCAGGAAGAACTGGTTCTTCTTCATTTCCTGCAACGAATTCCCAATATCCTTTTCCCATAAGGAAATTCGTCATTCTAAACTTCCATGCTTGGAAGTTGTTCTTGTCAAGCATATATTGCCCTCTTGCTACACCGTGAAGGGCGTCTTAATCTAAGACAATGCACTCTTGCACTTTCCGGCTGTGCTACCTGCAAAGACTTGCTCCCAAAATAGAAAAATAAAAGCAACACTGGTCCTCTTACCAGAACACCGCGAACTTGGTTTGCTTTCTTGAGCTCCTTACCACGAACAAGGCTCTGATACCATGTCAAGATTGTGGGAGAGAAGGAAGGAGTCTCACTTGTAGCTTTCTTGCTTGCACAATGGGAGAATACACACACAGGTGGAGGCTGAAAACAGTTTTCCTCTTGTCAGTTGTGTAGGCCAAAAGAACACAAGTACATAGAAATAGAAGAACCCTATATATGGGTCTCAAACCAAACTCAACTAACTAAGGTGGCATACTAACTGAGCCAAAAACTAGAGTAGATAAGGATAGTTGTCATCTAGCTATTATTCATGGGCGGTGTATCAACCGCATTTGCAAATAACAAGTCGGTGACATAAATACACAACGGTCACCCTAGCATATCACGAGTGGAACTTGATATCTCAACATAGCTTAGTTGCTCACATGATGAATGCTATGCATAAGGTTTTGAGGGAGTACATCCCACAATTGAGTATGCCTTTCCTTGATGATGTCTCCATTAAAATATGTGAAAGTACATGAGGAGAATGAGGAGCTAGATGTGAAGGGATACATGTTATTTGTGGCTGCTCATATACATGACTATGAGAAAAATTTGGCTTGTTGACTTGAGGAAGTACATCTCACTCTTTCAGGTGTTAAATCTATCTTTTGGGTTGAGGAGGTGCTAATTGCAGGGCACATATGTGGTCCCTATGGTCAAAATGCCTCACCAGTTAAAATTGATGGGATTAGTAGGATGCAAGAGAGGCATTTCAATGTCTCGAAGGTTAGAAGGTTTCTAGCCGCATGTGTTTCTTATCTAATTTGGATCCCTATTGAGGAATGGGAAAAAGTTTTATTGGGAAAGGAAACAAAAAAAGCTATTTGGAAGCTAAAGAATTTGTTGAATTCTACACTGGCACTAAAGAAAGCTAATTATTTGACAAAAAGGCTATCGTTATCACTATGTATATGAGTCCTATAGCTATTGGATGGACTGTAGGTCAAGATGATGCTGAAGGAAATAGATATGCTATTAGGTTAGGAGCAAAAGTGTTGAATGAGAGCCAATTGAGGTATCCACAAGTGAAGAGAGAGAGCTTTGGGGAGTGGTCATCACTCTTAAATGTGGCTGAGAATATTTCATGGGTGCTCATATAGTGGTAGAGACTGATTGTTTATCCCTTTTGGAAATGATTGCTAATTTCTCAATCTTGGATATTGACATGCTATGTTGGATTACTTATATTAAATCACTATTAGTTGGACTATAATCTAAAATTATATCTACAAACATAATAGTTAAATGAAATATTTATAGTATGCAGATGTAGATGCACTTGGTCACGAGGTCATGTGGGATTGTTTGGTATTTTTAGAGCATGTTTAGTGGAAGGTTGACCAGCAGGGTACGAGATAGAAGGGTGTGTAGGGATTCAAATATAGAAACAAATTAAAGAGAAGATTTTTTAAAGAAAATAAGATTTAGATGAGACCAACAAAGATGAATCTTGTCATATTATTTAAGAGCTCATTATAGCATACATCCTAACATACATATAATACATCATCCCATAATCAAATCAATATATATACATCCATGAAGGTGGGACAATAGCCCAAGACACACCAAGGCGATAGCTCAACTTCTACACAATCACATATCATGATCTCTACTAACTCAATCCATATACTATTGTAGATATTCACCTCAATTCCTCATGTAGATAGTAAATTAATAGTGGTAGATGGAAAAGTTCATCCATCATTACTAAGACAAGCAAGTGGTAAACCAAAAGCACCTGTTAAATCCCTACCAAGGCTACCAAAGAACATTGGACCTATTATTTTTATGTATTTATAGTACTCAATCAAGATCCATAAGAAGCTCAAACTCAAATATAAATATGATTGAAACTATCTAGAGTATGTGTAGTATTATTAGAGACCCTTTTTGGGACAAAAATTCTTCAAAAGATCCACTTTGATGCATCCAAATCAAAAATCACAACAAGCTACCCTAATTTTAACTATTTATTATAGTCAAGAACAACCCAAATCAAGTCCATACATTGCCAAAAACTCCTCTTTGGTGAAACATACAAGTGCCCCTACTCTTTGGACCATGAATGAAGCATAAACCACCATAAAGTGATCAAAGAGAGTGCATGAAATCCATATACAACATTCATCCCTATTTTTCCCTATCATAAAGAATCAAAATAGCCCACAAATGGCACTCAAAGATCGAAGACTAATCCACCAATGATCAAGGGTCAATCTTCCATTGTTAAAGGCTATGTATCCAACAAATGATGACATACTTGGTTCAAAGAGAGAAGAGAATAATTTATCTTCAACCCTGTATACTCTATTTTTGGTTATCAAAATAGTCCTGAATTAGTCCACTAATGGTACTCATGACAGATAGCACTCTCCTTCCATGAGAAAAGATGAATCTTGTATTGTTAAAGTCGAATATGCAAGCATAAGAAGCTATGGATAGTGAAGAGAGAGAAGAAGAAAATAAATATGAGTATTCAGCCCTAGAGACCCTAATCTAAAAGTAAGAATACAGTAGCACACCCTCCCCAAGAGAGCCCCTTTTCATGAATAAAATGTCCTTTTTCCTTGCTTCAATGGTTGAGAGCTTCCTCCTCATTTTCCACTTGAGTTGCATGGCCCCCATGAGCTCTCCTCCAACCCTTTTTTTCTACGATTAGGGTAGCACCATGACACCTATCAAAAGAGGCCAAAAATTGCAATGAAGATCTTGTCCATACTCTAGAACTCCTTGTCTACCACTTAATTCTCTAGTGATTTACTTGAGTGATTAGTCAAGGCTTAAGTTATGCCACTCACTAGCATGACTTATCAAGTGCTTCCCAAGGCCATAAGATGAGTCAATCTTCCAATAGACCACATATCATTACTTAATAGACAATAGCTCTACTATTTCTACCTCCATTTAAGTGTCCATTTTCACATTGTGTATTAAAACTCCTTCAGAATCCACCCACTCTCTCTAAACCTGCAAATCCTTTGCCATGTTCCAGATTAGTATATTTCAGTAGCTTCAAAGGAGTTCTCCTCATCCATATGTATATCGTCCTCATCCTCTTATTCCACACTGTCATGAACAAGACCTATAACCAACTCAACTAGCTCATAGGCTATAGACCCCCTTTTCCTAAAGAGTTTAACCCTTTTACTAGCCATTAGAATCCTTAATGTAGTCCCATCCAACTCATTGAGCAAATAGCACTACAAGGATTTGAGCTAGTAGCGACGCCGATTAGCGATGGCGGATAGCGGCGTCGCTATTGGCGTCGCTATTTGCGTCGCTCCACAGGGAAAAAAAGCAGCAGAAACCGAGCGCGGTTTTCATTTCATGTTTGCAGCTTGTGAGTTTTGAGAGTGAGAGTGAGGGAGAGAGCGACCGTCGTGAGAGAAGGAAAGGAAGAAGACTTGCCGCCGCCGCCGCCGCCATTGTTCGCGAAGGAGAGGAGGAGCCTTCATCGCAAAGAGGAGCTACCCCACGCTCACCATATCTCATCAGTGAGTCTCCCTCTCTCTTTCTTTTTCTTGTTTAAGGTTTAAATCACTCTCTTTTGCTTGTTTGGCAAAGGAAATGAGAGAGAAAGAGAGGGAGAGAAAGAGAAAGAGAGGGAGAGGGAGAGGGAGAGGGAGAGGGAGGAGGAGGGGGAGGAAATGAGAGAGGGAGAGAAAGAGAAAGAGAAAGAGAGGGAGAGGGAGGGAGAGGGAGAGTGCATTCTCTCTCTCCCTCTCCCTTTTGCTTGTTTAATGTTTAAATCACTTTCTTTTTTGCTTGTTTAGGAGAGGAAACGAGAGAGTAAGAGAGAAAGATAGGGGGAGGGAGAGGGAGAGGGAGAGGGAGAGGGAGAGGGAGAGAGAGGGAGAGAAAGAGAAAGAGAAAGAGAGGGAGAGGGAGGGGGAGGGGGAGGAAATGAGAGAGGGAGAGAAAGAGAAAGAGAGGGAGAGGGAGGGAGAGTGCATTCTCTCTCCCCCTCTCCCTTTTGCTTGTTTAATGTTTAAATCACTTTTTTTTTTCTTGTTTAGGAGAGGAAATGAGAGAGAAAGAGAGGGAGAGAAAGAGAGGGAGAGGGAGAGGGAGGGGAAGGAAATGAGAGAGGGAGAGAAAGAGAAAGAGAGGGAGAGTGCATTGTCTCTCTCCCTCTCCCTTTTGCTTGTTTAATGTTTAAATCACTTTATTTTTTGCTTGTTTAGGAAATGAGAGAGAAAGAGAGAAAGAGAGGGAGAGAAAGAGAGGGAGGGGAAGGAAATGAGAGAGGGAGAGAAAGAGAAAGAGAGGGAGAGGGAGAGGGAGAGGGAGTGCATTCTCTCTCTCTCTCCCTCTTGCTTGTTTAATGTTTGAATCACTTTCTTTTTTGCTTGTTTAGGAGAGGAAATGAGAGAGAAAGAGAGTGAGAGGGAGAGAGAGGGAGAGAAAGAGAGGGAGAGGGAGGGGAAGGAAATGAGAGAGGGAGAGAAAGAGAAAGAGAAAGAGAGCGAGAGGGAGAGGGAGAGGGAGGGAGAGTGCATTCTCTCTCTCCCTCTCCCTTTTGCTTCTGGAGAGTGTTAAGATATATTGTGAGAGGGAGAGGAAATACGAGAGAAAGAGAAAGAGAGGGAGGGAGAGGGAGAGAAAGAGAACGATAACATATATTGGAATGATAGCATATCCATGATTATGGTAATGGTATCCACTTTACTTTTTTTATGGGTACCATTACATCGACTCCTTAAGGGGGCTAAAAATTAGTCATACCGTTTATAAAGTCTAATTAGGAGATTTAAGATGCACGACAATAGACTTATTGATAATGGTATGCAATGTGCTTTGCCATGGGCCACGTACATCGGTGACTCTTTAAGATGGCTTAAAATTGGTCATGTCCTTCATAATGTCCAAGTAGGGGATCTAATTGTGATATGCATAATTCATTGTTTTTGTATTAACTTTATAGGCATAACAAATTAGAAATCATGCCAACTAGTCAACGGAAGGACTAAAAGAAAATGATATCCTAGCTAATGGTCATTATGGTACTTCATCAAAATGAACCCAAAAGTATTGTTATAGAAGAAGAATCCCTTAAATTGAGTATATGATATTTTCTCTCAGGTCTTATGACTATGAGTAGAATTGATTGAAATAAATTTTATTACTATAGTTGATAAATTTCATAGATGGCATTAATTTTAATACGCGATCCTAGGACAAAAAAACCACATTTCTAAGATGCTTTTTGTTGAGACTGATTTGTTATTAGACTAAGAGATCCTCAATGATGCTCATAAATGGATTACTTATACTCAAAGCCCTCTAGTGCAGTTTTTTACAATAACAAATAATTATCTACCGGGACAAACAAATCCTTGAGCATGATACAAGGCCGAGATATAACATCAAAAAATCTCTCAACTACTATGTACAATGCAAGATTTATGGTCAACTTGCAACTTGATGTACATCTCCATAAAGCTATCCATTTAAGCCTCGTTTGCTGTAATGTAGATAAGATGGAAAACGAAGGTCTTATTGTTCACGATCACGAGATGTATCTTAATCAGCATGTCCCATGTCCTTGCTCTCAATGCAAGTTGGCAATTAGACAAAAACGCCGATTGTCTATAGAACACGTATGACGATTTGGCGAGTTTCAATTTGAGATCATTGATCAAGCGATTGCGGATTTTCAGCAAATGGTAATTTGAAGTTAATATCAATCATGCATTGTACTCGCAAGCTAATTGAAAACCATACACAATAAGATTGGGTCTTGTTGGCAAATTTTCTATCCAGGGGGTGATGTCTCGACCCAAGGGAGAGTGCACCCTTTGCGGCCAATTAGAAGAGTTCGTGGACGTACGATGGATGGATTGCAAGAGCCAATCCACCACTCGCAAGGCCCATCTATACCGTCAATGCCAGAGGAGACAGACAACCTTCCCGACCTACCTACAATCTTGGAGCCTAAGATGGAGGCAATGATCGATGCATTGATTCCCATGGATGTTGAGACATCTGACCCGCTTAGAGAGGAAGCATCCATACCATTATATGATGGGTGCCGAGTATCTCACTTGAAGACATTGCTTGCACTCTTAAGTATGCAAGCAAAATACGGTTGGAGCGATACGAGTGTGACTGAGTTATTCAGGTACCTTGCACATAGGCTTCATTGATTTTTTTATTTTTACAGTATTATTACAAAAATTTGTGCTTTTTCAAGGTGTTTTATGATTTTTTTTCAGGTTATTGAAATATCATATATTACCACTCGCAAATACCATACCTGAGTCTCGTGATGATGCATGACATGTTTTACGGAAGCTTGGCATGGACTACAATAACATCCATGCATGTATCAACGACTGCATACTGTTTCGAGATGAATACGAGACTATGGAGACATGTCCAAAGTGTAGTGCTCACAGGTATCGATAGGACTTGCAAGGGCAAACCATCCCTTAAAAAGTTCTCAAATACTTTCTGCTCATCCCCCGCATAAACCACATGTTTCGCACGTCTGGCATGGTAAGCTTGACAACGTGGTATGTGCAGAATATGTCCACGGATGGAGTTCAACGAATATCAGCGCATTCGTGTGCATAGAGCCACATTGACTCTACCTTCCCAGGCTTTGCGCGAGAGCCAAGGAATCTTCGGCTCGGTCTCGCCATGGATGGTGTGAACCCATTCGGTCTACGCTCGACTTCTTACAGTGTGTGGCCTATAGTGCTTGTCAACTATAACATCCCTCCATGGCTTTCTACGAAGAAAGGACATCTCATCCTTAGCTTGCTCATCCCGGGCCGCTAGAAAGTAAAAAATATGGACGTGTATCTTCGTCCATTAGTCGATGAGCTTAAGATTTTGTGGGAGGAGGGGGTCACTGTGCAAGATATGAGCAGGCGCGATGGTCGGCGGCAGTTAGCCAACATTCGAGCCATTCTCATGTAGATAATGCATGACTTTCTGGGATTGGGAGAGTGCTCAGGTGAGCAGACCTGTGTTCTCACTGGTAATATCTATATTTTATTTCATTGAATCAAGTATTCACTAGGTCATGGCTCGCCTTACAGGTCTGGTTACCTCAGGTTATCATGCATGTCCATTGTGTGGGCCACAGTTAGACTCCCGAAAGTCACGAACCATGAAGAAGATGGTATATCAAGGACACGCCGCTTTCTTGCCGGAGGATCATGAACTCAGGGAAGGTTTTCTTGGACGACCTCCAACATGTATGAACGCTGCAAGCTGGTACGAGCTGAAAATAGTAAACCCGGAATCACATCCAAATGGAATGCGACGGTTCTCAGTTTTCTACGAGTTGCCATATTGGGCCCACTTACAGGTCAACCACTTGTTGGATCCCATGCATATTTTCAAGAATGTGGGCAGCTTGCTATGGGACCACATCACAGGAAAGAGAGACACTATAGGGTCACGAATGGATTTGAAGGAGGTAGGTAAGATGGAGGCGCTTTGGCCGCAGTCGCATGCTGAAGGGGGAGTACAGCTTCCTCGCACTCCTTGGGTTTTTTCCACCAAAGAAGAGCTCATTGTGAAGCAAGTAATCAAGTCTATCCGCACTCTAACGGGTATGATGCGTTCTCTCAGGTCCACATTTTCTAAAGATGACCAATTGTCGGGGCTAAAATCCCATGATTGGCATAAGATATGTCAGGTTTGTGAACAGAATGGATTGCAATTAGCGTGGGCATTTTGCAATTTGAAAAGTGGCCATTATTCATAATGCTTTCTCATTTGTGGCAGGTTTTCCTACCGATCGTGATCGCAGGATGCCTTACTCCAGAAATTCGCAGGGCCATTTACAAGTTATCGAATTTGATGCAATGAATCTCACAGAAAGAGATTAAGACGTTGTCTATTGAATCCGCAAGGCGGGGAGCAGTGGATATGGTCTGTCTCTTTGAGAAATACCTACCCACTAGCATGCTCACGATACAAGTTCACCTTCTTGTGTATCTTGTGGACGAAGTGGAGATTGCTGGACCTGTCCATACGCGATGGATGTTCTTCCTGGAGCGCTTCATGAAAACCCTAAAAGGCTTTGTGCGACAACGAGCTCATCCAGAAGGTAGCATGGCGGAAGGTTGGTTGGTGTCAGAGGCATTAGTGCATATCTCACAATGGCTACCAACGGTGGAACCAGACAATGAATTGCTATGGACGCTGAAGGACGATGATAGACTGACTGGAGATGTGGTGGTTGGAAATGGGGTAGAAAAAAGAATGGATGCCTCAATGGAAGAGAAGGTGAATCGCTTTTGTATGTTGCACCATGCCTCCATGGAGACGTGGCTCACCAAGTACCAGATTGCAAGGCAAGATCAAGAGGAAGCGCGAGCTGAATTCCGACGCAGTACGCGTCATCGACCGATTCAATATCCCGAAGGCATGGAGGAGATGCCGCGGTTTATGTCAACACGATGGTTGCATGGAGCCTTGACCGCAACATCCAGCGAAGGGATAGAGGTCTCAATGGAGGAGTGGGAGTTCTCGAGGGGATGTAGTCCAAAGGTGATGAGGGGTTTAGAATATGTTGTATCTAAATTTTATATGTGACATCTAATTTGAGTGTTTCAATGTACAGTACAAAATATATAGTGCAGCGTGGTCGCGCAGACGGCATTTTCGCGTGGAGCGTATTGACAAAATGCGCTTCACAATGGACTGTGGTGTCATGGCAAGGTTTGAGCAAGAGAGCCGAGGACGAGCAACGGATCCGAACATGGTTGTGGATGAGATGGAGTATTTTGGGAACTTGCAAAGTATTATTACGGTGGATTACCGTAGCTTCTCCATGATATTATTCGATATGCAGTGGTTCAAAGTGGTACTTGGAGGAGCTGGAGTAACAGTTCGACGAGGTCCATCTAGATTTCTCGAAATAGATTTTGAAAAAAAATGGACGGATTTACGCGACACCTTTGTGTTGCCGGCCCATTGTGAACAGGTGCATAGAGTCATTTGCTTGCTAATTGTAATACGACATGGTTTATGTCACAATGGTTTGAACTCGCTTTGTACGTGTTTGTGAACAGGTAATCTTCTATCCAAACCCCCGACAACCTCGATGGTGGTATGTTATACCTTCAACTCCTCGAAGTGTGAGAGTATATGATCAAAGCGATGTTCCGGGCATAGATAAAGATAATATGCAAATAGAGGGGTCGATATTACAAGGGGTGGAGGCGCCACCACAAGCTTGGAGCCCGCATCGGCTAACAATGATGGAAATATAGTAGTCCAAGAATTTTTTGAGAACGAGGCAGACTCGTTCTTTTGTGGTGACATGTCTATCGACCTTCCAGTGTATGCAGAGTTGTGTCAGGAGATTAACATGGGACCATAGAATACTCCATTCTTGGAGAATTGTATTACTCAATTCGTTGTTTAGATCTTCCATAAAGGTACATAAGATATGCATTTTAAGAGGGATTTTTCAAAAATGATTTATATTACTGTGCTTTGTATAGTTTAAATTGATTATTCTAACACCATTTTTTATCTGTGCAGGTGACATTTTCAGGATGAGTCGAGGGATGAGCGATGAGGAGTTTTAGGACATGATGGCACGCATGTCTCCAGACCAGCTCGTGAGATTCAGAGAGATGGCAGACCAGGAGCTGTCTCGTTCTTCGTCAAGGCGCTCTACTAGATCTGCTTCAGCGCGATCAGATGCTTCAGCTTCGAGCAGACGATCTCGACGCTCACGACTTGGGCCAGAGGGAGGGACTGCATCAGGATCAGGGGGTGCTGCTGTGGAGACACGGATGTGGTGTCTCCATCTCGTCGTTCAGCTGGAGCTACGTCACCTCCAAGATTTGTCACACCTGTGGGGACATCTACTCCAGTTACTCCGGCTTTTGTGCAGCCGTCAGCAAGTGGCACCCCTTTTGGTGGCACCCCCTTTGGTGGCATCCCTTTGAGTGCCACTCCAAGAGAGGTTACCCCCGTCGGTACATCGGATGTAGAGGGGTCTCCTGGATATGCCCAGGAGCGTGGACGGAGATGGGAGAGGACCCATCTTAGACAGACTCCTAGGGGTTATGGATACCTGGTTGATAGTAGGTCAGGAGCCATCATCATGAATGATGAGGGAAGGAGGGTGATGGCTCGCATGAGAGAGTTGTGCCAACAAGTTTTTCCGCACAACGTCCTAGATCATTGGAAGAACATACCGGAGGGGAGCAAGGACTACATAGTAGGATCCTTGCACAAGGAGTTTCCGGTGCCAGCCGCAGTAGATAGATTCTCTACGGGCTGGATGATGGATTGCATGCATGCATACATGTCACATAGACGATCCGACGTACGCAAGGCAATCAAGAGTGGGGTTGCAAAGCCCGAGTGGTTAGATGCAGACGACTGACGCTGACTGAGGGAGGAGGCTACAGATTCGCCAGGATGTTGGAGTCAACAAGCGGGAGGCGGCAAGGGCATGACTCGAGGCCGGAGTGGTCCATCATCTTGGGAGTGGCAACCACAGGACATATTTGGAGAACTTTGTAAGTTTCTCTTATGTTTTACTTGTTTGTTTTTTTGAAATATTCTTTGTACTGACAATCATGTTTCTAACAGTTAGCATTTTGTTTTCTTTGCAGCACTCCATTACAAATCGCGATCCGCAAGGCCTTGAGACTCAATATGCAGAGAGGCACGGTCTCAATGCATTGATCGACTGATTGTATAGACGCGGCGGCCCTGTAAATCACTCATCTTTCTTCTCTGTAGTTACCATGAGATATTTGAATGCATTAGTGTATGGTGGATTGATATGTTGTTTCTTTTTCTGCAGAATCCATTCGATGCTCCTTTGCGACGGGACGAGCTTTCGGGGGACGAGGATTGATAGCTCGCCCTTGGATCCTTGGAGCTCACACACCTTTAGTTTTTAGTCGCCTGATCTATGTAGACATTTTCTATGTATTAGTGATATCCTTTTATGATTGTACAAATCACATTTTATGTGATCATGTATTTATTTCATGTATCAGTTTTATGATTTCAGTATACGTTCTTTTTGTTTGCAAGTGCTTTGTATGCAGTAGTGCAGAAACTATTTTGTATGGCTCTCATATAGCACACAATGCTATATGTGGCAGGGCAGCTTGCTGCCCTGCCACAATTTTTTTTTTCCCCTGTTACCGTCGCTATTTGCATCGCAAATTTACTGCTCGCGTCGCTATTGGCCTCGCTATGCACGTCGCTATATGCGTCGCATTTCGTCACTATTTGCGTTGCTATATGCATTGCAAATGTGACGCATATAGCGACACAAATAGCGACGTTTCTATGGCGTCGTCAATAACGATGCTTTTTGCGATGATGGGGGCAAATTTTATTGTTTGTATTTTCGTCGCTTTAAACGCCGGTATAAGGTCTATATCTTGTAGTGTAGATTGCATTATCATGCACCACTTGTACAACGTATGGCCCAAACCATCTCTTTGATCCTTGTAAAGAGCAAGCACAAGATTTTTCCACACGTAGATGAATATCTCACTTCCAATCACATAAATAAATGGCATCCTGAGCTGACTGCTTTGGCCCCTATGACTCTCCTACACCTAGGAAGTAATGCCAAGATGTTCCACATCTGAAACATATAACACATTGTAACATGCTCCTATCCTGATGTTTATCATTCTAGGAGATTATTTATAACATGGCATTATTTTTCCCCAAGAAATAAACACTCTAACCTACAGATAACAATCCTCTTTCACTCCACATAGATCAATGTGTTTGTAGATAATTGCTATACATCTAGGAGATTCATTCTAATAATATGTTTATATCTATATGCAATGTGTCATGCCACATGGTGCTCAAATAGTTTTGACAAATAAAGTAGCCATATGACATACAAAACCATTATTTTCATGATTCATTCGAGTATAGTATGGCATTGAAGAGATGGAATTGGGCTAACCTATGCTTTCACTCCTTCAAATATTTGCTTGAACCCTAAATGACTTACTATGATGTACAAACATTTGGTTCTTCATTGAAAAGATGTAAAATTTCAACATTCATTTTATGTCAATGCCTTGTATATACGTTTTTTATATTTTATGTGTTATTTTATATAGAACCTACCCTTAGCTAACCACTTTAACACAAAAGCAAGCATAGACTAAGGCTAAAACCCATGCCCTATTTCTCACTAGATATTCGTCAATTTTTTCTACTTTCCTAAGTTTAAATTTTTTAATAATTATTATTTTTTACACTTATTATTATCATAGTTACTGATAGTTTTGCAAATTCAGATCATAAGGCAGTGAAACATAGTCATGGTAACCAACATGCATTATTTTACCCCATATGCACCATTACTTTCATCAATTTTATCAGCTATCATCATATTTCTTAATTTTAAGAGTTTTACATGACTTGATTAATTAATTTTTACATTATAATAACCACCAATTCTAAAATTTTAAAATTGCAACACTTGAATATAATACATAATACTTTCATATAAAATTTCACCCCCCCCCCATATGCATCCTAATTCCTTTATGAAAATTGAGATAGAATCAAATTTCCTTTGACACTAAGACTTGCAAAGAAATATTCTAGAAAATGGCTTTTTAAAAAATGATTTTGAAGTCGCTTAGGCAACCATTGAGGCTCAACCAGGGTAAAAAATAATAGACTCCTATGATTAGTTTGTAGATAAGTGGGTAAATGTTTCATTGATCAAAGATAAATAGTTTAGAAAATTGAGCAAACGGTATGAGATACAAATTTTTGGATGTATGGACCCCAAAAAATAGGGTTTGGGCTAACATTTGTCTCTAATTTTTACCCTGCTCTCTAAAAACCCACTAATAGTCACCTTCATGCTCCTTCGCTCGAGTTTTCACATCATACCATATTTTAGCACCCATTCGCTCTCATCCTCTCAGTCCACATGAACAGCAATTGTCATGAGAGAGAAAGACTAAAAGCTAAACTGTCAATGAAATGCATCATTACATGATTTTTGTAGCGATTTGGAGTGAAAAAATTGAGCATCTCATGGCCAAGGCTATTCCTTCCTTGCATTTTTGGTAGTTCCAATATGACATTTCATAGGGATTAAAGAGGCGCACTAAAGAATCAGAGGACAAAACAAACTCGAATTTGAGATCTAAAAACACAGTTGGATTCTTGGCATCATTTTCTACTAAGTTGCCTTCTTGAAGCTATTTCTAGCTTTTGGATTAGGTAGCTACTTTGTAACATGAAAGGTGTGCCTCTTTAAATGGGCCATCTAAGGAACTCCAGTTGATGAACGGACACTTCCAACGCATTTTGCCACTTACTTTCACTTAGTAAACTCAGATACCTCTTTATTTTGACTACGAATGCTTCATTTTTTGCTTTAATTTTGGTGCCTAGTTACATTAAACTAAAGTTTCACCTCTTTAAATGGACCATCTAATGAGCTCTGATTGATAAACAAACACTTCCAACATGTTTGCGCCACCCACTTTTTCTTGGAAAACTTTGATGCCTCTTCAATTTGACTATAAATGCTTCAAGTTTTACTTTAGTTTTAGCACCTACTTGCATCTCTCAAACAATCACAATGTATGACCGGGCCTTCCTTTATTCAAATTGTCACTAAAAGAATAAATAATAAAGTGACAGTGATGGGTGTCCACTTGCAGTGTGCAGTGGCGGGCACTATCACTGTAGTAATACACAGGTGGCTAGGCAGAGGCGACTTTACCCCCAACAACCTCCCACTTAAAGGTGAAACTGCCCTAGTGAGGAGGGAAATGAAAAAGAAAAGACAATACAATGTACACATGTACAAAAGGATGAGGAAAAAAAATGGTATCTCATCCGACGCCCATCAATCTCTTGAGGAAGGCAAAGAGTCAGTAGTGAGGCTTTTTGGGAGCAGATCTATAGGATTTTTGTCAATGGAGATCTTGACAAGGTCAACAGACTTGTCCTCCACAACCCCACGTATGAAGTGATATCTCACCTCAATGTGTTTCGTCTTCGCATGGAAGACCAGATTCTTGGCTAGTTGAATAGCACTCATAGAATCCGAATGCAACGTAGGGATAGTATCAATCCCAAGGTCATGAACCAAACGTCCCAACCATATGGCCTCCTTGCAAGCCTTAGTGGATGCAACATACTCGGCCTCAGTGGTAGAGAGAGCCATACATTTTTGAACCCTGGACATCCAAGAAACAGCATCTCCAACATAGGTAAAGACATAGCCGGAACTGGACTTCCTACTATCTGCATGTCCTACTTAATTGGAGTCTGTGTAGCCTACAACTCCTGTATCCTAGATACCATAGCAAATACACATATCTAATGTGCCCTTCAAGTATCTCATGATGCCCTTTATGGCATCCCAATGCTTTTTGCCAGGTATAGCTATATAGCGTGCCACAACACCAACTGCAAAGGAAATATCTAAACGAGTGGCTATCATGGCATACATGAAACTTCCCACAGCTGATGCATAAGGGATCTTGGTCATCTTGGCCCTCTTCTCATCTATCTACACACAATCGGCTTGTGAAACCTTCACATAAGAAGGTAATGGATAGCCAATAGGCTTTAAGTCCTATATGCGGAAACACTCAAGGACTTTATGAATGTACTCCCTCTGTGAGAGGTAGAGTAGTCCTTGATGCCTGTCGCACTTAATGTGCATACCAAAAATGTGAGAGGCATGTCCCAAACCCTTCATCTCAAAGCTCTTTTTCAGCTGAGACTTAAGAGCATCCTGCTCATCATTAGCTTTCCCTGCTATCAGCTTATCATCCACATAAAGAACCAAAATAAGCAAGGAGCCATCATGGGATGTCTTCACATAAACACATGGATCCATAGCACTCCTGCTGTAGCCTTGTGACTGCATAAAGGCATCAAACTTATGATACCACTCTCTAGGTGCCTGCTTCAAGCCATAAAGAATTTTCTTCAACAACTTGCACACCACATGCTCCCTGCCAGGTTCTACAAAGCCCTTAGGTTGCTCCATGTATATCTCATCATGCAAATCCCCATGTAAGAATGCAGTCTTGACATCCATCTGATACATGTCCAAGTCAAGGTGCGTGACTAAGGCCAAAACCAATTGTAGGGTGGTCATCTTGACCATAGGAGAAAAGACCTCATCAAAGTCAACTCTATGCTCCCAAGTCATATTCCTGTGCAAGGAGTTTATCTCAGACTACATAGCCCTCTTCTACACCCATTTGCATGGCAAAGCCTTCTTGCCCTAAGGCAATGCAACCAAATCCCAAGTCATATTCTTGTGCAAGGAGTTTATCTCAGACTACATAGCCCTCTTCTAGGAGTGACTGTCACCCCTGCGCATACCCTCGTCATAGGTGAGAGACTCTCCTACATTTGTAACCAAGACATAATGCATCGAGGGCTCAAATCTATCAGGTGGATATCTATCTCTAGTAGACCATCTCACGGTAGGCTCTGCTGCCTGTCCAACACTCTGGCCATGTGTACCAACTGCTGCTGCAAGCTATCTAACTTGTTGTGTAGGAGCACGTGTCTCCTCTTGGAATACAACCCTGCGTATTTCTACCACCCTCTTAGGATGCCTATGCATCTTTTCTTCATGAAAGACTACATCATGGTTGCAGATGACTTTCCATGCTTGCGGATCCCATAGGCAGTAACCCATCTCGCTTGCATCCCCATAGACAAGGAAAATGTATTTGACACTCTTAGGATCCAACTTAGTATGCTTGTCTTTGGGCACATGGCAGAATGCCTCACATCCAAAGACATGAAGATGTGCATAAGACGGAGGTTTCCCAGCCTATACCTTCTCTGCAACCTGGAAACCCAAACCACTAGAAGGTGATCTATTTATGACATACATAGCTGTACCGACTGCCTCATCCCAAAAGATCTATGGTAAGCCTGCATGGCTAAGCATACTGCATACACACTCTTGGATGGTTCTATTCATACGCTCAGCCAAACCATTCTGGGGTGGGGTATAGGGGCGGTCAACTAACGCTTAATACCCCTCTTGTCACATAGTTTCTCAAAAGCACGTGACACATATTCTCCCCCATTGTCAGTACTAAGGCATTTCAGCCTATGCTCAATCTAGTTCTCAACCAATGCAAGCCATCTCTGAAACACAGCCAAGACTTTGGACTTAAGCTTAATGGGGTAAGCCCAGACTTTACACGAGCAATCGTCAATGAACATCACAAAATACTTTGCACCACCCATAGACTGACAGGGCATGGCCCCACAGACATCCGAATGTACCAATTCTAGGGGCTCATTCATGCGTGTCCTACCAGACTTCTTATGCGTATTCCTAGTCTGTCTGCCCCATAAATCATTTTCATTCCCTTCAAGGACATATGGCCCAAACGGGAATGCCAAAGAGATACATGTGGGATGGAATCCACTAAAAAACATGGTCAACAGAGGACCCATCAACTACAAGAGGATATAGGCCGCCATCTTTGACACCATTAGCAAGCGCAAGTCTACCACGGGTGATCCAGAATCCCCAAATGAAACATGAAACCCAGCATCATCAAGCTTCCCTACAGACATAAGACTGCATGTAAGTGCAGGTACATGATGTACATCCTGTAACAAAAAAGTACTACCAATAGAGAACTGCAACCATACATCCCGAATGCCAACAATAGCAAGTGACCTGCCATCACCCAAGCAAACTGAACCAGAGACAGTGCGGTAAGAGTGGAACCACTCACAGCATGGTGTAACATGAAATGAAGCACCAAAATCCAAAAGCCATCACTGCACATACATAGAGTGAACATCGGTCAATGATGTAGCATCACAAGAACTAGCTGCAAGTATGTACTCCCCATCGGAGTCATCAGTCTTCATGATATTTATCTCCTCGATTTTCACACTAGATCTCGCAAGCATAATGCTGCGATCAGAGGAATTTTCCTATACTTTGTCTTTCCCCTTGTCTTTGCGCTTCTCATTGCGCAACTCATGACATTGTAGGCATATATGACCCTTCTTGCCGCAATGATGATATGCCACATTGGCATTTCTCCCAGAGACTTGCTGCGCAACTTACCATGTGACTTAGACCTAGACTTCTGCGAGTCTCTGCCATGGCCATTCCCACGATCATTCTTGCCATTACCATATCTGCCTCTAATAGTCAAAGCATGCGACACATGAGAGGCATTCAAGTTCTTATGGTTGATCTCTTCCTATAGAAGAGCACTCTCTACATTGGCCAAGTTCAAAATAGTAGTAGGAGCGCATAAGGCAATGTAGAATACATCCCATGACTCACTCAGAGTCCCAAGAAAAAACAATGGAGTAACCTCATCATTAAAGGTAATACCCTACGAAGTCAAGTTCTTGAGAATAGCATGGAGCTGGCTCAAGTGAGCAAACATCGTCATATTCTCCTTCATGCACAGGTCCATAAGTTGCTTCAACCAATACATCTAACTTACTGGACTTTTCTTGTCATAGAGGTTTTTGATCTTATCCCAAAGATGCCAAGCATTCTGTGCTTCCTCAACCACATTGTAATGCACCTATTCAGTGAGAGACAAGATGAGGGTGGACTTGCATAACTCATCAAGCTCATCCCATTCGTCATTAGTCATAGTTTTAGGTTGCTTGCCATGCATCCTTAGTGACTTTATCTGTGATTTTTGCACCGATACCTACCAAAATTGGCTCTTCCAATAGGCATAATTCATACCATCAAGCTTACTGATGTTGAAGATAGCACTATCAGTGGAAGAAGAACCCACAATGCAATCCAAAATAATGCAGACAATTCAAAATTGCTTGCTGTTTTCTACTGTAAATAGCCAAAATACCACCAAAACCAAGGCAAAATGACCACGAATTGATAGCTAATGATGCTACCCACCAAGTACCATCAAAAGTACATAAAATTAGGATGATTCAGGATGAAAAATTCACATCAGTCCGTATATAACTGCTTGTTGCAATAAATTATAGTCAAGTACAATGAGAACAAACAATAGGCAACATCAATGCACCAAGTCAACCACGAACTATCAAAGCATAACCAGCATCAAGCGGGCATAAATCAGCATAGAAAATCATACGAACATTGAGCAAACACCCAAGCATGTCAAAAAAGTCCGTCAATAAGTCGACACACCCCCTGTGTAATAGGGAAAAGTGTACACAACACTGGGTAGACCTGACACAAAGAGGTGTATGCTTAGGGAGTGCGGAGCCCAAATCAGCCCAAGTACATGTATACAGACCATGGCATATCAACCATGCAACATCCAAGTGAAGAAGATCCTAGTCTTAGAAGACTCAAAGCTCAATAGCATAAACCACCTATTCAATGTCTGTCAAACATCCAACAATGCTCCCACTGGCACAAAAGCCATATGGATAAAGCCAAGAAGCTCAAGAAATGCATAGGAGAGTACCAATGATGAAAGATCCAAGATCAAACATCAATAAGACATCATGAGCATATACGCTATGTAGCCTCCAAGTATAGCATCCATAGACATCAACTGTATCCCAAATAAAACTGTGGCAAGCCAAGAAATATCCCAAGTAATTTTTGGAAAGCCATATGCAAGCCAAGACAAGGCACTAGTAGTAGTCAGCTTCAAACAATGTAACGAGCATGTAGTAGTGGCATAGGCCAAGCATGTCAATGTTGGTCAGACGTAGGTAACATACATGCCATATGTACATCCAAGACAGAGCATCAAATGCATTCCAAAGCCAAGCTCGAGTGCAAATAAAGATCCAAAACCAAAGATAAGCTCGACATCATACCCCGAAGGTCAATACTTCATTGCATATCCTAAAGACAGAGCCGAAAACCAATAGGCATAACCAAATATGAGGTGATATGCTTCAGCCCATTGTGGTACAGCAGTGATTTACTATTCAAAATTGAGTATTTTGAGTAAGAAAATCAGTCCAAAATGATGGCATAACATGTGCCTTGCATCCCCCAAACAATTGGTCATCAATAGGTATCAAACCGCTTAACTAGGAAGCACCAAACAAGCATAGGCATCAACTGCTATTGTAGCATTGACATTTAATGTTTGTAGGATGCTGTAAACTATTTCAAAATAGTGCTACAAGACCTTAGATCAATGTTCAAGGCTCGAGAAGCTTCAAAGCATGTCAAGCATCATTAATGCCAAGGGTGTCAAATTGATCCAGGAGCAGGGCATGACCTTCAGCAACAAGTGAGAGATGAGCTATCCAAGGAGCCTGTAGATCACGCACAAATCATGCTGATCTATTGAGGGCTTCTGCTACTATTTTTATGCTAGTCAGGATGGTAAGGAAGCTCCAAGGGGTGCCCAAGGAGGCACACAACAAGCCTCAAGTGCCCAAATGCAAGAGGGAGCAAGATCCAAGCTCCAAGGGTTGGCTGCCTTGATTGACTAAAAACTCAGAACTAAATGAAAAGCACTAAAAGGACACTTCAATACCTCTGTAGCAATGCCTTGAGGGTGCCTCAATAGGCTGGGAAGATGCTCCGGAAGCCGGGGAGTGACGGGAGCTCGAGAAGGTCAGCTATGGTTGCCAGGAAGGAGACCCAATGCTGTAGGTATTTGAATGGAAGCTAAGAATGCCATAAACCAAGCTTGGGAAGTCGGGAGGCCTCGCTCTGATACTAGTTAAAAGGTGAGAAGGATCGAAGCTTGCTTGTAAGTGAGCTATGGTGGAGAGCAAGGGCAAAAAGAGAGAGAGACACAAATGGGAACTCCGACAATCACAATGTGTGACCGGGCCTTCCTTTATTCAAACTGTCACTAAAATAATAAAGAATAAAGTGACGGTGATGTGCGCTCGCCACCTGCAGTGTACAGCGACGGGTATTGTCAGTGTAATAATACACAGGCGGCTAGGCAGAGGCGCCTTTACCCCCAACAATTCGATCTCCTTAACAATTAGGTTTTTGTTTTTTTGGATTTGGAAAAGTACCTTGGAGTAGTAGTAGGTATTTCCTTTATGATTTGTCGCTTGCAATAAGATAGGATAGGAGCAAAACATTGGAGCATGCAATAGGGTTTTCTGTTACTATATAATAGACTGAAACAGGGAAAATAAAGGGAAAAAAAGAAATTTTGGGTTAAATGTTGGTAAGGGGAGCAAGACTAAGGTGAATGCAGGCCTAGGCAGGGTAATAAGAGGCCAAGAGTGGTAGGGAAGACTACATTTTGCATTGCAAGGTTTAAGGAGAGCTGAGAGAGAGAGAGAGAGAGCTTCATCATGTGGACTTGCTTTGACCTTGCCATGGAGGAGTCCTTTTCCCACTACATGTAATTCCATGCCTTCCCCTGCATGAGTATGTGAGAAATGCGGGATCTAGAGCATGGCAAAGACGGAAGCTATGGAGGATGGAAGGAGAAGTGTGGACTCATAATGGAAAAGACACTGTTTGTTACACAAGTGAATTAGGTTTCAAGATTGGGACTTGGACTCATAAACACAATCTTGTGTATGTTGACAATGACACCGACACTTCACTGAAAAGAAAAGAGTACTATCATTGCATTAAGAAAAGGAAGCAAGTACAATGCTTTATAGGAAAGTAGGAAACTGCAGTAGGCACCATTGTGCATATGGGATAAGTTAGCCTGCATATCCTTGACCCTGAAGCTCCATACAAAGAGGCTGTTTAGTGAGTGTGATTGCTGATTCTCAACACCCCTCCTCAATCACAACTAGAAAGGCACAAAGTGTGTAGAGGCTGTGATGAGAACCACCTGCAAAGTGTGGGCACACCACAAACATGGTAGACACCAGAGGCTGTTGCAGAAAAGGCTAAGTGTGGGTACCATAAACATGGTGGACATCCAGAGGCTATAACAGGGGCCTCACAAAGTGTACAGGAACTGTAATGCCAAGTTACATAAGGAGTTTTACAAAGCTTATGGCAGGAAGCATTAGGGCAAGGAAATACAAGGCTTTTAAAACAGTCTATCAGAGTTATGAGAGTAGAAGGACTGATGAGTCTTGTCCTTCCGATCCTGGTGGTCTTCATCTTCATCTTCATCTTCATCTTCATCTTTTGGTCCATGGTCTTCTTCTTCTTTCACAGCTGCAAGATAGGCCTTTTGGGACCTTTTCCTAGCATGACAAAACTTTTCAGTATGTCCTTTTGCAGAAGTCACAGAAGAGCGGTTCCTTTTTACCTTTGTATCTGTTGTTTACATATAACATTTGTTCATCCTTTGAAGTGCTGGGCTCTTCTTTGCTTTTGAGTTTCTTTTCTTCTTCTAACAGAGATGCCTGGATATCAACAAGTTCAGGATTTGGCATGTTGATTAAAGTTGTTGATACATTATTATATTCAGGAGGCAAACTCTTAAGTAGAACACCGATACAAACATCTTCATCCATTTTAATGTTTATTCCTGCAAGTTGGGTTAGGAGTCCTTCCATGTAATTGAGATGTGTGGCAAGTGATGTGCTGGACTTCATTTCAAGCCTGAAGAACTCAATCAGGAGACCATACTTTGATGATTTAGATTGTGCACCGAATAGGGTGTCAAGTCTCTTCCATGTATCCTGTGAGGTCTCATAGTTATCCACATGGTGGATATAACTGTCGTCTAGTTCAAGTTTGATAATGGCATGGGCTCTGTCATCATTCTTTTGCCAAGTAGTTACAAGGTCCGCGTCCCGAGGTTTCTTCTCTTTGCCATTTGTGATGGCCCAGAGACCCTTTTTCATCAAGATGAGCTTGATGCGGGTTTGCCAGGTGTGAAACCCGACTCCTTTGAATCGAGCATTTGGAGAGTCTTTTCCCATGTTGAGGTTGCAAGATCAGCAGCAAATCAACACCAGAATTCTGAGATTTTATCAGTAGAAGAGCAGAACACAGTGTGTCAAGAGACACAGTTAGTGACAGTGTGAAAACACACTATGTCAGTGTTGATGTTGAGCTTGATTCTTCTTGTTCGGTCGTTCTTCAATCTTCTCAGGTCCTTCCCCTCCTTGATTTGATTCTGGGTCAATGGATTAGAGTGACAGAGACTTGGGTTAAGTGTCAGGAGAAAGAAAAACTGAGAAAAAAAAGCTTGAGAAATTTTGGCTATGGTGGAATTAGGGTTTCTGAGACAGGGGCCTGGTTTTTTCAACATTGCAGGAGCTATACTTGATCATTTTCAAAAAAATTTACATGCCTAAGAAGTTGACTTCATGGGCTATCAAAGCCCCATGATAATCATCAAGATCGTGGACTGTATGAAGCACGCAGGCACGTCAAACAGATTCGGCGCAGTTTAGGATAGGTTTTCGCGATTTCCGCAATGCTGGGGTCAAGGTGCAGCAATGTCATCAATTCTCATGCCAGGATGAAGCGCCTTGATTAGAAGAACAACTTCCTAGAAGAAATCAAGAGCTGAAATGGCCTGGTTGAGGAGTTATTGAAGCTCCAAGTAAGGTAGGTCCTATCTGGCAAGGGAAGACACAGAGCAGAGATTGAGGATTTTCACAATGCTGAGCTTCAGATGGTCAAATCTCCTGGATTGATGTGATACACGGAAGCTTTGTGAGTTGGAGAATACTTTTCCAGAAGGAAGCTCCAAGAGATTTGACCTGTGAAGTGAGATATAAGCAGCTCAATCTGACAGGGTGCTGCTGGCTATGGCTGCCATGGAAGCTTCAGTGAGAGTAGAGTTGGGAGATGAAGTCATGAGCTGACATTGAGCTAGATTGAGGTTGAGAAGAATCAAGAGAGGCTGGAGAAGCAATGCCATGCCCAACTCGGCTCTAATCCCATGTGAGAAATGTGGGATCTAGAGCATGGCAAAGACGGAAGCTATGGAGGATGGAAGGAGAAGTGTGGACTCATAATGGAAAAGACACTGTTTGTTACACAAGTGAATTAGGTTCCAAGATTGAGACTTGGACTCATAAACACAATCTTGTGTATGTTGACAATGACACTGACACTTCACTGAAAAGAAAACAGTACTATCATTGCATTAAGAAAAGGAAGCAAGTACAATGCTTTATAGGAAAGTAGGAAACTGCAATAGGCACCATTGTGCATATGGGATAAGTTAGCCTGCATATCCTTGACCCTGAAGCTCCATACAAAGAGGCTGTTTAGTGAGTGTGATTGCTGATTCTCAATAGAGTAGCTAGGATCTGGAGGTGCTTGACCAATAAGAAGGCCTCAATTTCTCGACGCGATGAATTCTGTGGAGTCCGGTGAAAAACGTATCACACTCGAGTGACGGCGATTCTGGGTGGAGTCCTAGAATCGGCCCTCGGCCCTCAGCCCACCTGACTCAAAAGCCCTGACTCGACCCACTTGATTTGGCCACTAATCTCTCGGCCTGTCCAAGATAACCATTTGGACCAACTTAATATTCGGCCGTTGGCCAACTCAGCTCGACCCAAACCAACTCGGCCATCTCCACTTGGCCCTTTCTGACTCGGCCATCCAAATGATCGACTCCGACCACCAACCTAACTCGGCTCTCGGCCACGTTCATTTGGCGGTCCGAGCTACAAATTCAACTACTGTTCCCATTTATCCCTCGACCCATGTTTGAGTCCACCACTGAGCCCCTACAATTCAGATGAGTTGAGTCGACTAAATGTCTTGCAAATTTTTTGGAAAATTGCACTAGAGCTAGCTAGATCTCAATTGTGCAAACCTTTGTGAGCCATCCCAAAGCCCTAATCGTTTTTGGCACAAGGAGTAGGTGAATTTGCAAGACGCGACCACTTAGCAGCTTCAACAGTAGGTGATTGAGAGAGTCGGCACCTTAACGGTAGCTAACGGAGTCATAGACCCCGAAACAAACCTAAAACGAGTAAGATGACGTAGCAAAAAACCCTTGAACCTCAATGGGCCAATCTAGTCAACAAGGGAAAAAAGGCCACACCACACAAAAATGTATAGGCTGCATTCAAACCACATCTAATCAAAGCAAAATGCAACAACCTCAACCTACAACTACGAGGATGACTAGACATGACAGTCTTGAAGATGGATGCACATTAAATGGCACTGCACAGATGACCCAAGATGGATGACTAGACAACCTCAACCTACAACTGCGAGGATGACTAGACATGACAGTCTTGAAGATGGATGCACGTTAAACGGCACTGCACAGACGACCCAAGATATCAATAGAGAACTCAAATCTAGCTGTGTAGTCGAGGACTTAAGGGCATGTATTAGAAGGCTTAAATTTACAAGTTAAGACCTGGAAGATGAAGACATAGTGCTGTTCGCTTATCTTAGGGTCAAACTCACCACAAAAAGAGAGCATAGTGCCGATGCTCTCATCGATGAAGGGGCTAATTTTAATATCTTGACCTATGAAGTATGGGCTCTGCTAGGATAACCAGAGCTCACACCGGCTAATGCAACTCTTAGTCCATACAGGGGACACCCACAAGCACTCATAGGAAAGTGTGAAACCTTTGTAACTATTGAAACTAAAAGCTTTCCTATCCTATTCCATGTTCCTCCAAACTAGTTGTGGAAAGGAAACCCTCCTAGGACAACCCTTCAAGAGGGCAACGAAGTGTGAGGCTAATTATGTAGCATAGAGGATACACTTGGCACTACCGGGTGTGAGGATAGTCAAAACCTTTAGTAAAGGTGACCTCATCAAACCTCGAGGTAAAGTCAAGGAACATTCTGACGTACTAGGCAAGCCTTGTAATGAGAGCAAGGACTTGTTGAAAGAGTTGGCACAAGTGCAAGTTGAACAAGGAAAACTAGTGAGCGAGGCCATACTCGAAACAAGAAGGTCAGGAGGCAATGCCAAGGATGGTCTTTGGACTTACAAATATCATAGAAGACCCCAAAAGAATCCCAAGTCTTATAGACGAAGGTATCGATGGAGAGCCAGCACAATGTTGAGATGGATATCCAAAACGTTGTTACGTGCTCAAGGGTATTACGTAGGTAACTGATGGATTTGGGTAGCAAAACCCCTTGCTGAACCACCTCTATCAGCCAAAGGCCAGGAGGTATCAAGAGCAAAAAAGTGCAGGAGGAAATCTAAATGAAAAACCAAGTCTTGAGTCAAAAACATTGGAGTGACCGAGCCCCTCACGAGTGAAATCAGGAAACCAAACGAGACTATTCGAAGGGTAGATCCTCATCCTAGCATGCTTAACAAGCACATATCATATGTACATGTCAAATGTACACAAATGCCATTGGTGCCCAAGGAGCCTTTGATTTTCCAAAAGAATAACAAGTGGCTTAGGTGCAACATTGCTCATGGTAAGTTTGATTGCTCAGCAAAGCAACTGGCAGAATCATCTAGTAGCCACGAGCAAATCTTTCAGTGAATGCCAAGTCCACCTAGGAGTCCCAAATCTCCTACACCCTCTTTTCCTACATAGACATAAGAAGCACAATAGCAGTCGTCAAGTTCACCTGCTCAATCCCAATCCCTATCTCCATCTAAGCTTCCAAATGTCCAAGAGGTGGGACATGACACCACCCTTAGCTCTCAGCCTAGGGATTTGCTTGTGCAATCCATTTTGATGACCTTATGGACAAACTGCAAGGATCTTCTATATTTAGTAAAATTGACCTTAAGTCTGGTTATCATCAGGTGAGGCTAGATAAATCTGACATATTCAAGACTGCATTCAGAACACAGTTTGGTCATTACGAATTTTTGGTCATGCCATTCGGATTGACTAATGCACCTGCTACCTTTAGTAGAATGATGAACCGTATCTTTTTGAAATATCGGTATTGTGTAATTGTTTTCTTTGATGATATTTTGGTGTTTAGTCAAAATGAGAAAGAACATTATGAGCATTTGTCATTAGTTTTTCAATTATTGAAAGAAAATCAATTGTATGCAAATCCTGAAAAGAGTGAATTCTTTAAGACAGAAATTGAGTATTTAGGACATATTGTATCATCTGATGGAATTAAAGTTGATCCTAAGAAAATTGATGCAATATTGAATTGGCCTGTTCCTAAAAACGTGCATGAGTTACGCTCATTCCTTGGTCTTGCTAGTTTCTATAGGAAGTTTATACGTAATTTTTCATTACTTGCTTTACCATTAACCAAACTTCTCAAGAAAGGAATTGTTTATCAATGGACCGAAAATCAACAGAAATCCTTTGACTTACTGAAACATGCATTAACCAATGCCCTTGTTCTACAGTTGCATGACTTTAATAGACCATTCTTTCTAGTAGTGACCGATGCTAGTGGATCAGGAATAGGAGCCGTACTTTTGCAAGACAATCATCCTATAGCATATTCTAGTTGTAAGCTGAAACCCTCTGAGCTGAAATATTCCACATATGACAAAGAACTATTAGCAGTTGTACAAGCATTAAGACAGTGGAAACACTACTTAATGGGTTCAGAATTTATGATAAAGACCGATCAGCAAAGCATTAGACATTTACTTAGCCAACCTCAAATCTCTGACCGTCATATCAAATGGGCTTCCTTTATTCAAACTTTTCATCCTATCATTCAAAACCAACCTGGAAAAGAAAATGTAGTGGCTGATGCATTGAGTAGAAGACCTGCCATTCATAATATTTCTATCATATCTTTTGATTCTTTGTTTGCTATGAAAGATACATATCACCAGGATATTACTTTTCATTCTGATTGGAATAAATTAGTTCAAAATAATTTCATTCCTGTTGATTCATTGTCATATAATGATGGATTTATGTTTTATGAAAAGAGATTGTGTTTTACCATTCCATTCCGATATTTTGTTTTGAATGAAATTCATTGTCCCCCATATCAAGGTCATAGAGGTATCATATCTACATTACGTATGTTAACTGAAGATTTTTATTGGCCGCATATGGATGTTGATGTATCTAACTTCGTTTCTGAATGTTTGATTTGTCAAAGAGTTAAGAGACATCATGGTAAGCAGTATGGATTACTTATGCCTTTGTCTATTCCATCTAAACCTTGGGAACAAATTTCTATGGATTTCATACTGGTTTACCAAATACTAAATCTAACCATGATATGATTTGGACAGTTGTAGATAGATTTAGTAAACAAGCATATTTCATTCCATGTAAGAAAACTTTAACAGCATCACAAGCAGCACAATTATTTTTGAAAACTGTTTTTACTAACCATGGATTGCCAAAAGTTATCATTTCATATCGTGATTCTAGATTTTGTAACAATTTTTGGATTACACTGTTTGCTAATCTAGGCACAAAGATTGATTTCTCATCTGCATTTCATCCAGAAACTAATGGACAAACAGAAACCACAAACAGCATCATTCTAGATCTTTTATGTGCATATACTATCTCTAAACCTCAAACATGGGACACTCATTTGCATTTATTACAGTTTGCATATAACAATACACCGCACACATCTACAAAGAAAGCACCGTTTGAAGTCATTTATGGATATAGATTATCTACACTTGTTGCATCTTTGTCAAATAGAATTCAGAGTGCTGATGATATTGCTAGTATGCATAATAGTATATTTGATGAGGTTTCAAAGACAAGCTATGAATTTCAAAGTTGATGATTATGTTTGGCTAAGAATAGAAAAACGTAGACTGCAAAGTGTTGATAGACATCCAGTTGTCAAATTAGCTCCTAGATTTTATGGACCATTTAGAATCATTCATAAAATTAATGATAATGCATTCAAGTTAGAATTACCATCTCATTGGAAAATTCACAATACATTTCACATTAGTCTATTGAGACCATTTAGAGGCCAATTACCTGTCCACCCTATTTATGAAAACCCACCTTTATTAGAGGAAGAGACTGAAATACTTGAACCAAAAGCTATCATAGACACTGACTTTATGACCACTAGAACTGGCCGAAGGTATTCTAGATATTTAGTTAAATTTAAGAACCACCCTGTAGAGGAAGCACAATGGATGCACGCTAGAGACTTAAATGCTTTCCCCACTCTGTTAGCTCCACATTGAGCTAATAGCAATTGAGGTCAATTGCTATCCCACCCCGGGGGTATGATGCCAGGAGGCATATTCCACGGTGGATTCCGTGCCACCGTGGATTCCGTGAGGTTTTACGGTGGATTCCGTAAACTTTGATGACCGGGGCTCATACACAAAGTGGATTCTTTGTGCGAGAAGTTGATGGGGACGCCTGTCCTTTTCGGGCGTTTCATTAATTTAGTGTGTACATGGGTGATTCCATAGCGGGTGATTCCGCAAAATACATATTAAATTAATAAACGTTTATGAGGTTAGAGTGCGCACTCGTAATAAATTAAGGTTAGGATTTATTTCTAACCAGTTGATTTATTTATGTAGCTGAAGACTGCTAGGTATTCACTTTTGTCGGTTTAATTGTATTATTTTACTAACGATTGTGAATGCTTCAGTTGATGTGTAGAGATAGCAGTAGTGGTGGAGGAAAGCATTGGAGTCTAGCGAGTATTTGACCTATGGATTATATTTTGATAGGCGCCACGCCTATATTTTGTCATGTCTATTGAGGCATCGATTATTTATTATTATTTTGTATGCACCTATGCGCACGGATATGTTATTTCTATTTGGACATTGTGTTGGGCGTGCCAGACTCTATGGGCACTGTCCATTAGCTTTATTCCTATTTTTGTAAAAGCAAACTCAAAAGCTAAAAGCTTGTCATATTTTTGTAAATTGGGCTATTATTGAGCATGAAGAAGAAATATACATAAAATACATGCTTTGTGAAGCGCTCACACAAGGCATGGGGGAGATTGAACCCAATTGTTCTCTTGCTCTTGTCGTTCATGCTTTTTACATTGTAATTTGTGCAAAAGGTAGAGTTCATTGTTCTTGGTGACCTTCCGGGATTCACTACGTGAGCATATAGCGACCGATCTGCGCACCATCTCGGTACTCTTTCTTCAACAAGAATTCTGCGTGGAGTTTTACATGTCCCAGATCTACGAATGAATCTTTTTTAAGTTGCAAGACTTGTGGATCTTGGTCTCTTTGTTGATTTTAACCATATCAACTGTCACATTGAGAAAGATGACCAAACAATAGCTATCAAGAGTGAGGACTACAATGGCGTTGACATTGATAAGCTCCCAAGGGACACGATAGTGGCTCTGGTGACTCTTCATATCAGGCATACCTTTTGGGATAGGTATCCACAATCAAGAGAGGATTATTAAGAGTTTATTTTTTATAATAATTTACTATTGAGAGATTATATGTGAGAGAGATAGAGTATGAGAGATAGCTAATTTTTTATGAGAAACAATGTATCTATATGAGAGAATGAGAGAAAGACTATGAAGATGATGAAAGATGAATACTATGTGATGAATTCCATTCAAATTTTATCTTTCGTTTGTGTCATTATGATTCTTTGATGGTTTTTATGAAGAATATAAAGAATGTGTTGAAGTTTTAATTGAGATGTAGAGAGAGAATATATATAGAGATGCAAGAGAGAGAGAAGAGACAAACCAGGTACACTCCCAAAGACTATTTGATATTGATCACAATTTATATATATAGGTGTGAGACCTAGTCTAGATAGGGTGAGTTACATATAACTACAACACCCCCACTCAAACAAAGGTATCTAGTTGCATAGATGAAAAAAATCCTTTGGCAATACAACAGAAAAGTCCAAGCTCCTATATACAAATATACAAACATGATCAAGAAGGATTATTGTGTGCATATAAAGTGAATCCATGCATGTGAAAGTGAATACATATGTATAAAGATGACCAACAGATCATTTGAGGTGTATGTGCATGTGTGAAGTGTATGGTGCCTACAAGGAGTATGTACAATGGCACTACAATGTCATAGTAGATTAAAAAGATTGAAGTTGAGACAACTCCAAGTTCCGAGCACATGAGAATGAAGCATGCTTCATTGAGTCCTTTGGTGAATATATCTACAATCATCTGATCACTTGGACAATGCTCAATCATGATCATGCCTTTCTTTACTTCATATGAAACATAATGATAATGCACTACAATATGTTTAGACTTGTTATGTTGAACATAGTCTTTAGCAAGACTAATAGCACTTTGGTTATCACATCGAAGTAGTGTGATGGAGAGAGTAGGATGGCCAATATTTGATAAAACTTGTCAAAGCCATAGTAACTCTTGAGCCATTAAAGATGTAGCTACATATTCAACCTCTGTAGTAGTGGAAACATCAACACAACATTGTTTCTTGCTAGTCCAAGCAATAATACAACCATTGATAAAGAAATAATTTTCACTTGTAGAATGCATAGATAAGTAAGAGCTTTCCCAATCTTCATCTATATAACCCAAAAGATGAAGTGAATGCAAAGAATTATAATTTTGTTAGTATCGATAAGCCAACCCAAAATCTTTAGTACCTTTCAAATACTTCAAAACTCATTTAGTTGTAGTTCAATGTTTAAGGCATAGAGAACTAAGATGTTGTCCAAGAAAATTTGTAGCAAAAAGAATGTTAGGGTGAGAATTCAGGTCAACAGATTAAAGATATCCAACAAGGTTAGCATAAGGTTGATGTAACACTAATGGTCCATCATTTTTGCAAAAAGTGAGATTTTTTTGGTAGAGCTCACAAGACAAGGAGCACCAAACCAAACTTCAGAATAATATCTTCAATGAACTTTGTTTGATACATTAATGAAACACCTTGTTCTCGATAGCTTTGAATTTGAATACCAAGACATGAGTGTATGTCTCCAAGATCCACCATGTCAAATGCAAAAGATAAAACCTTCTTTACTTGTTGAAGGAAGTTGAGAATATTGTTAGAAACAAGTATGGTATCATCCACATATAGAGCAAGAATAACAAAACTATCATTGCAATGCTTGACATATAAGTTAGGATCTGAAAAATAAGAGAGAAAACCTTGTTTTATAAGGAGGAGATCAATCTTTTGATATTTAGCTCATGAAGATTTTTTGAGACCATAGAGTGCCTGATGAAGTTTGCAAGCACAATTTTTCTTATGTTTGACTACAAATCCCTCTGATTTCTCCATGTATATCTCTTCTTTTAAATCACCATTAAAAAAAGTAGTTCTCACATCCATTTGGTGAGCCTCATCATCATATAGAAAAGGAAAAGAAGTGAGTAATGACTTTGTACATCAATGACCTCTAGCGACCGCATCCTCCATGCATCCTCTTGAGACCATGTGATGCCCATAAGTTGCGCATTGAAAGTAGCATCACGACTTATGATTACGTTCTTGGAGGATGGATCATAAAACTTGTATCCCTTAGAAAAATCTAACTATCCAATGAAAATAACTTTCAAATCGGGAGGATCAAGTTTTTTGCGAGCCTCTTTGGATACATGAATATAAGCAATACATCAAAAATTTTAAAAATATGAAACAGAAGGAGTTTCACTTATCCAAAAGTAATTAGTATTTTACCAAAAGGAATAGTCATAGGAATACAATTTTGACAAAAATACTACTATTAAGTCTGCTTCAGCCTAGAAACATCGAGATAGGCGAGAATGAATTAGCATATATCACATGGCATTGAGAATAGTCATGTTTTTTCGTTCAGCAGCAATACCATTTTGTTGAGGAGAGTAGGGAGCCACATATTTATGATGAATATCCTAATTATTACAATAATCATCAAAATCATTTGAAATGTATTCTCCATCATTATCATCACTGTGCGAAGTTTCTTGATGTGACGACCAATATGAAGTTTTGCAGCTTTTTTATATTACTTAAAAGATAATAAAGCTTTTGATTTGTGTTGCAAGAGAAAAAGAATGCGTATCTTGAGAAGTAACGAATAAAAGTCATGAAATACCGATATTGAGATTTTGACGGAGAAAAAGGTCCACAAATATAAGTGTGAACAAGATCAAGCAAATATCTTGAATGAATTGTGGTAGAAATGGAAAAGGGTTTGCAAAAATCCTTTCCAAGTGCACAATATTCACAAATACCCATGTGAGGATGAGCTTTGAACTCCATACCTTGAATAAGGTCACGTCGATAAAAATTGACAAGCTTAGAAAAATCAGAGTGAATAAAGCAATGATGCCATATTTTTTTGTTAAGATCGCCAGGATATGTATTAACATTTGCAACATCTTCATTTAAAGATAACTAAAAAAGATTACTGTTGTGAATATATGTGTGCATGGAGCCCCAAGAGGAACACCAAGGAAAAGGAAATTCTCTTGCAAGAAAATCTATTTTGTAACATCAACAAGCTTGTTTATCATGTTTCATATGATCACAATGAAGAAAAGAACACCATGCACAACAAATCTTCATACAGCATTATGTAGATCTCCCACGGTTTTTAATAGAATCAACCATATTCTTCAACATCTTCACAAAATCCATCAATAGAACAAAGAAAGGAAAGGAATACACCATCTTTGAATGGAAATACATCACATAGTATTCATCTTCAATATCTTCATAGTCTTCTCTCTCAATCTCTCATATACAATCACTCTGTTTGAGTAGAATTGACTATCTCTGACTCTCTCTCTCTCTCTCCATCAATAATACATCATATCCTCACTACAATCTCTCAAAATCACACTCAATAATCCTTCTTAGGTCGTGGATACCCCTCCCAAGAGGTATGTCTGATATGAAGAGTCACCAGAGCCACTACAGTGTCCTTTCATAGCTCACTACTGTCACTTCACTCTAGTCTTCACTTGAATCTTCAGCAACTACTTCCTCCAACTCTTTTGCACTTGTATTCACCTCTTTCCAAGGCTAGAAAACTTTCCCAAGCTACACTCTCATCCATCAGAACACATACAGAAGCATACAGAACAGTCACAGAACAGTACCAGAATAGCTACAGTACAGAACAGAATAGAACAGAACAGAAACAGAGGCTCTACAGAAGATCTACAGAAGGTTACAGAAGGTCATCAAAACCTCATAACTCATTCTTAAATCATTCCAAACTCTCACAAACTATTCAATAAGCTTTCACAATATCTCAATCTTCATCAATCAATACTCCATCCCTCCTTACAGAAGACAATCAGAACAAAACAGACCAAAACAGAGCAAAACAGAACAAAACAGAAGGTATACAGAACCTATCAGAACCTATCAGAACATCACAGAACCACCAACAAACATCATGAACTTCCAAAACACGATCATTATCATCCAAAACACTCTCAAACCTCTTCTAAACCAATCAATCATCTCATAAAATCAACCATTCATCAACAAAAATCAGCCAAAAAAAAGTCATTTCAACCTCTAAATGCAAGTTCATTGATTACAAATTAAGGTGATGTGGAGCGCTTTTTTGCCAGCGCGTGCTCATGTGACGGCTGGTTCATTTTAATTAAAATTTTAAAGTACCTCTGTAGCGCACGTAGCGCGTGCTAAGTGAACGGCGGGTTTATTTTAATTAAAAAGTATGTGTGTGTTTAGCGCGAATGCGCATGGAATTTGTGGGTGAATAAAGAGTTCATTTTAACAATTAATTGGCGATTAAGGGGGAAATGAAAATAAATAAAACACATAAAATAAATACCTGGAAGGGGTGTGTATGTAATGCAGAAATGCGCACGGAAGAGAGCCCCAAAAGAAGTGAATCCAGTAAAGGAAAAGTAAAGATCACTGGGTGTGGTTAGAGGAGGAGGAGGTGGAGGTGGTGGGGGAGGTGGAGGTGGAGAAGGAGGAGGGAGAGGTGGTGGGGGAAGTGGAGAAGGGGGCGGCGCTGGCGAGGAGGAGGCGGCGGCGGACGTTGCGGCCCGGAGGCGGCGGCGTCCGGCGGCGCTCCAGCGAAGGTGGCGGCGTCGATCCGGCCTGCAGGCGACTGGCAAGCTGGCGGCACCGTGGCAGGCGTCGATGACGGCTGACGATGCCGGGCAGGGGCTGACGAGGCAGCGACAAGGGCTGACGGGGCAACGGCAGGGGCTGACGGGGCAACCGACGGCGGCCAAACCTGGCGGCGAGAGGCGGCCTGACGAGGCAGCGACAGGGACCTCCAGCGGCGGATGTGGCGACGGGCTCCGGGCAACGTCCGTGGCGACAACGGCAATTTGCAGAGGGCGGCGGCAGCAGTCCCAGAGGGCGGCGACGGGGGAGGAATGAGAAAGGGGGGAGGAGGAAGGAAGGAGGAGAGAAGGGGAGGGTGGGAGGAGACGGGAGGGGGGCAAAGAAGGAGAAGAAGAAGGGGAAGGAGGAGTAGGAGGAGGAGACGCAGGAAGAAGGGGTCGGGGAACAGAGGAGGTGGTTGGGGGGAAGGAGTGGGACGGGCCAAGGGGGTAGGGGGTGGGCAGGGTCAAGGGGGTAGGGGGTGGGTAGGGCCCAAGGGGGGTAGGGGGTGCCCTAGGGAAGGGTAAGGGTGGGAAGGGATGGGCGCGTACCCCCGTCCCGCGCACGTGCGCGGGGCGGGGTAAAAAATTTTTGCCGTAACGGGATTGAAATGGCACCGAGATGACGGTACAGGTCATGCAGACACGACCGGGGTGCGTGGAGATGCGTAAAATCGAAAAAGGGCGCGTTCACGCGTAAAACGGGCGCGCGAATACACGTAAAAATAAAGAAAAATTAATAACTCCCAATCCGGATATCAAAACGAAATAGCGTAAAAACAAAAAGTGGGCATGACGACAGGCAGAATAGAAGAAAAATATACGACGGAGATTCCGGGAGGGGTATAGGGTGGTCACAAAAAACACAAAAAATGAACCAAAAAACGCAATGAAAAATTAATATCGAAAAATCCGTGCATCGGAATGAGGTGCAGAAAAAAGGAAACCTGTACAGAAAGATGTGCCCGACAATCCTATCATATCAAAACATAATTCTGACAGAGATAAGACGCGTTCACATGGGAAAAACCCAAAAAACAAACCCGAAAATGGGATCGAAAATTAATATTGGACGAACCATTCACCGGAATGACATGCAGTAAGAAGGAAAAATGTCCGCAGGAAGGGGTGGCACAGGGTTATCACGTTAAACCGCACTTCCGATGGAAGTAGGAGGGGTTCACATGCAAAAAACTCCAAAAATACGCCCGAAAACGTATTGAAAAATTAATAAATAAAAATCCGAATGTCGAAAGAGGATGGAGGAAAAAGGAAAAAGGTGAGGGAAGGCATAGGGGACACGGCTGTCAAATCAAATTGGAATTGCGATGCAAACAGGGCAGGTTCACATGGAAAAATGTCAAAAATACGCACGAAAAAGGTGGAAAAAAAAACCAGAAAATTAATATTGGACAAACCGTGTATCGGAATGACACGGAGTAAAAAGGAAAAATGTCAGGGGAAAAGTGGGTGGCAGGGCTATGACGTCAGATCACGGTTCCGAAGCAAGCAAAGCGCATTCACATGGGAAACCAGCTAAATTGCACAAAATGCTTCAAAAATTAATAACTCAAAAACTGTGCACCAGAATAGGGGTAGGTAAAAAGAAAAAATGATCAGTTCAAAGGGAGGAACAGGGCTATAAGGTTAGATTTGGACTTCAGTGAACGTAGGATGCATTCACATAGTAGGACCTCAAAATCAAGGAATGAAGGAAAACTGCAAAGGAACAGTCCCAAGGGTGGGTGGAAAATGAATGGATGGGTGGCAAGGGACCCCATCAGGGTAAAAGCAAGGCATGGAAAACATGCATGAGTAGGTTGAGGCATATGCAGAAGGGTATGCAATGTAGACGCACAGGGACGCGTCCCCACACTTAAGACCTTAACGGATAGGGTTAACCGAGCAATAGGGACCTAGAACCACACCACAGACCATCCACTAACGTCCCCACACTTAAAACATGACTGTCACGAAGAAACCAAAGTGTAGGGTTAGAAAAACTTGGCCCATTTTGTCAAGAAGCAAGTTTGAGTGTTGATGGCACGTGCCGTCCACTGTTGTAGTCGGCTTCTGGAGGTACCAAGGCATCTTCTCGGCGCACGTCCTTCATGGCAGGGACCACGTGGCAGCACCCAGGGAGGTAGCTGATTGAAGGAATCGCAGGAAATTCGTTGTTGATGATGAGGGATACTACACTCAACTCGCAGTCACTCAATTGGAATGAAAGAACAGTCACTCGCCCCATGACTAATATCACTCGAGGAATAATGATGGAAACCCATATCTCATGCCCGGTTGAGGAATCAACAAGGGGAAAATGGTGCAGAAAGAGTATGCTAGGGTGCACAATTGATGGTGCATTAGTGTGTCCAACCCGTCTAGCATAAGTGCAAGGAGGAAGGCAAGGGAGCCTTACAGTGCAGTGTACAGAACAGGGTGGCGTGTCTTGTGATGACGGCAAAGACCCATCCCGTGGGTGCACAGGGAAATGGGAACATACCTGACTCCAAGTGTCGTAACGTCCCTCAATCTCACCTCTCGGTAATTGATTGAAGAAACTCCAGTCACACTCATCCCACCCCCTATGTCTCATGCTCTGTTGAGAGATACAAGAGGGCAGCCTTTCCTGAAACCCGTTGATGTAATCCTCACGGTCACTTGTGCAAAGGTTGTATGCCTTGTGCGCATTTGATGGTGCAACTGTGCATCCCGCCCTATGTCGGCATACGGTGCGAGAAGGAAGGCCAGGGAGCCTTATGGTGCAGTGCACAGAAACAAATTGTGCTTTGTGCATTGAGAGACGCATCCCATGCGTGCAACACTCCATTCACACTTCTCACCTCTCATTTAATTTGAAGGGAAAAGACTGGTCTCTCGCCCCACCCTCTGTCTCACGCTCTGTTGATAATTATAGAGGGCAACCATACTCACTTCCCCATCCGGTTAGGATGGAAACTCACATCACTCGATTGTTTATTGATGAAGATCGCGTCATCAGTTGGTGTTGAAGAGGCGTACCCAGGGAGGTAGCCATCAAATCGAACGTTGTATTGGATAGGAGCATGTCATCTGCTAGAGGACAGGTAGTCACTTTGCAAAGAGACCCAAGACACAGCGTACCAAGGAAGGCAGCTTCGGAATTGGATCCTGGGAATATCAATTAATGAATCCACTTTCTGGACCGCTGGGTGTTACCACCTTTTCCACAGCCAGCTTCCTGCCCAAGGGTGTTTACCACCTTTGCTTGGAATGAGGCCTGCTATGACAGGGAATTGCTTCCTTTTCTCTCATAATAGATTTTATTTTTTTCTTTTCTTTTCTTCTTTTTTTTTCCCCTATTCCCGAGGGTGTTTCCACCTTTTCTCGAAGAATAGGTCGGCATGACAGGGACCTAAGTCCTTTTCTCCCATGACCGATATGTATATTTTTCTTCTCTTTCTTTTCTTTTCTTTTTTTTTTCTTTCGAATTGAACAAGGGAATGGTAGAAAGACCATTTGTCAGAACCAACCTCGCCACTGATGCTGGTGGAAAATAGAGGATAAGAGATCAAGGCTGGAAGGGAGGTTTGAGGGGACAGAGGGTTGTGTCCACTTCATCAGGAGTGATTGAAGAACGACTATCAGAAGTAGCATCATAAGAAGTACAGTGCTGTGCCAATGAGGGAAAAGATCAAGTGACCGTAATTGTCAATATCCCCAAGGAGGGAAGTACTTCTTCAGGCGATATCCATTGATCAGAAAGGGATCATCAGAGGCATCAACGGTCTGTACTTGGACAGAGCCATTAGGGTTGACGGCAAGTACCTTATAGGGGCCCATCCACCGCTGTTGGAGCTTGACAAGAAACTTGCCAAATCGTGAATCATAGGCTAGGACCAAATCACCTTCTTTGAACTCCTTGTACTTGATGAAGCTATCATGGTAAGCCTTACATCGAGCTTGCGTGGCTTCCATGCACTGGAGAGCCATCCTACGAATTTCGTCCAAACATTCCAGGTGCAGGAGACGGCATTACAGTGAATCATCGTCCCCCAAACGCTCTTTGATAGCCACTCTCAAAGAGGGTAATTCCAGTTCAACAGGAAAAACAGCTTCTGTTCCATACACCAGCTGGAAGGGTGTCTGTCCTGTTGCTGCTTTATGGGAGGTTCAGTATGCCCAGAGGGCCTCTGTAAGTCGATCGTCCCAATCACGACGATGTGTGGCAATTGTTCTTGTCAGAATCGAGCAGAGGATGCGATTGGTGACTTCGACTTGGCCGTTGGCTCTAGGGTAATAAGGAGTGGACTTGCGATGGCGGATCTTATACAACTCTATCAACTCTTCCATGACTTTATTAAGGAAATGAGTGCCTCTATCACTTACCAGCTCTAAGGGACTGCCAAAACGGGTGATGATATTCTCGTACATGAACAGGGCCACGCTGTTACCATCGTCCCGCTTTAGGGCTTTAGCTTCACACCACTTTGTAATATAATCCGTACATACGAGGATGTATCGGTTCTGTTTCCTTCTGGTGGGAGGATCGATCGGACCTACGAAGTCGATGCCCCACTTCTCAAAAGGCTTCAAAGGAAGGATAGGTTGCAATGGCATGGCACTTGTCTTCGTGGGTTTCCCCATTCTTTGACAAGCATCACATCTTTTACAGTAATCATAGGAATCTTTGTGAATGGTAGGCCACCAATAACCTGCTAGCAGAGCCTTCCTGGTTGTAGCTTCTCCTGCAAAGTGACCTCCACATGGCTCGTCATGGCAAGCCTTCAGAACAATCCCAATCTCATCTCCTGCAACACATCTTCTGAGCACTTCATCTTTGCCTTTCTTATACAGTGCACCGCCTAGCAGGGTGTAGGGGGGCTTATTCCAGCATGAGCTTCTTCCTTTCCCGACTAGAAATACCAAGAGGATACTGTTGGGTTGCCAGCAGATTGGCAATGTCTGCATACCAAGGAGTTACAGTTTCTACCAAGAATAGGGAAGCATCAGGGAGGTCTAGATCATCTTGCTCCTCGTCTGCAGTTTGTGGGATACGCGACAGATGATCAGCCAGAACATGGAAACGACTAGGCTTAGTAATCACCTCAAAGTCAAACTCCTGGAATAAAAGGAGTCATCTCATCATTCGTCCTTTCACATCCGCTTTGTTCATCAGGAAGGATAGGGCCTCATGATCCACATAAAATTTAAAGTGGGTGGATAGGAGGTAATGGCGGAACTTCTCCAGGGCAAACACCATTGCCAAGCATTCCAGCTCTGTCACTGTATAGTTCCTTTCCCTATCAGTGACTTTTCAGCTTGCGTAGTAGATCGGTTGATCCAACTTTGAGGAGCCCTTTTGGCAGAGGACAGCACCTAAGCCTTCAATGGATGCATCCGTGTGTACATGGAACTCTTTCGTCCAATCAGGAGGTTGCAGAATGGGTGCCTCTATCAGACACTGCTTCAGAGTGTGAAAGGCTTTGTCACATTCTTCCGTCCAAGTAAACTCTGCATCTTTCCTTAGAAGCTTGTGCAAAGAAGTTGCCTTTGTCGCAAAATGGGCTATAAACCTTCTATAGTAACCTCCTGATTGGTGGGTGCTGCCAGAGCTGCGATCTTTTCGATCTTTGCAGGGTCTGTTGATATCCCTTGTGCAGAGACAATGTGGCCCAACAGGACTCCAAAAGAAACCCCAAAGGTGCATTTGTCAGGGTTGAGGGAAATCCCATACTCCTGGCATCGGTCAAAACATTGTTCCAGGTGTTCCCAGTGTTCACGGATCAAACTATAGACACAGAAGTCATCCAAATATACCTCAATAAAGTCGTGCAGATGATTTTGAAATGCGGCCATCATGACTCGTTGGAAAGTAGCAAGGGCATTGCAGAGCCCAAATGGCATCACTCGGTAAGCGTAGGTCCCCTATTCTGTGGTGAAGGTTGTTTTGGATTGGTCTTCTTCTGCGATTTGGACTTGGTTGTATCCGCTGAATCCATCCAGAAGAGAATAAAGCTCATGTCCTGCCACTGTGTCCAACAATTGGTCTGTGAAAGGGATAGGAAAGTGATCCTTCTTTGTCTTGGTATTAAGCTTTCGGAAATCCACACATATTCGCAATTTGCCATTCTTCTTGGGTACAACCACGATGGGTGAAACCCATTCACTATTTGCCACTGGATAGATGAACTCGGCTTCCAGGAGCTTCAGCAGCTCTGCTTTCACCAATGTGGAATAGTTTGGGTTCATTCGCCTCTGTCGTTGCCGTACTGGCTTGGCATCAGGCTCCAAGTCAATATGATGTTGACATATTGTGGGATCAATCCCCTTTAGGTCTTTGTAGGACCATGCAAACACGTCCAAATTTTCTTTCAACAAGTTGTACAAGGTTGACAATTCCTCTTTTGGGAGGCTGCTACCCACCTTCAAGTGGCGTTCAGTGCCTTCTGCATCCACAAAGGTTAACTGCCTTTCACCTTCTACTTCACGGATGAAGGTCCCGCGGACTGCTTCTGGATACAGATCTGACTCCTTCAAGGAAGTGATGTCCTCTTCTGATGTCCCACTAGAACCAATTTCTTCTTTTGGTGGAGACTTAGGTTGCTCTTTAAGACGTTGGAATGGGATAAGAGCCGTTTCGGGTTTGGTTTCAAGATTAATTACCTCTTGGCTTGAAGACTCCTCTTCTGATGGCATATCCAGGAATGTCACATAACAGGGACCCTCTGATACCTGTTGGGTTTGTTGGATTGGTGCTTGTTGGCACGGTGCATCATCATCATCTTTCTTTGGCAAGGATGGGTTAGGACGGCATGAGCCACTGCTGAAAGACGGCTTGTTCTCCTTAATCCATTTCTTATAAAGATTTTGCATATGAGAAGATCCATTTACCAAACCAAATGGTACCATCACCATTCTGTCCCATAGCATGAGCTTGTCTGTTTCTGATGCTTCTGGAACTTCTTCTTCAGATGTATCCTCTTCAGGTGGGATAGACTCTTCCATCTCACTTTCATAATCTTCTTCGTCCATATCATATCCATCCTCTTCTGTTTCTATCTCTGCTTCTGCTTCTGCTTCTGTCTCTGTTTCTGTCTCTGCTTCTGTTTCTGCTTCTATAGTAGGAGCTCTGTAACAGAAGAACAGATTCTCTGTTTCCTCTCCTGCCTCTGTCTCTGGCTCTGCTATGGCCATGTAACAGGGAGAGCAGTACATCCATGCTTCTATCTCACTGTCAGAAGTGATTTCAGAAGTCATTCCTAGTTCAGGCAGGAAGTATTCACCCATTGATAATGGCGTTGCATCTTTTGGAAGTCGGCTTACAGTATCCACTGTTAAGGAATGTGCCACTGTTTTCTTGGGAAGGATCTGTTTGACAGCATCTTCGTCTACTGATGTTCCATCTGTAGCCTCATTAGGGGAGTCAGAAGATAATTCCAAGGAGGTGGATCCATGTCCTTTTTGAGAACCATACAGTTTCAGCACCACTTTATTGGGTCCTCTGCCCAAGGTCAAGGTTCCTTTGAACCAATCCATCCTTGCCCGGGCTTCAAAAAGCCATGGTCTACCCAGTAACAGAGGATAGGATGTACCATAAGAGTTTGGCTTCACCACCAAATAGGTTAGCCAATAATCTTTTCCAGCCACTGTAGTCTTTATATATGGGAGAATGCCCAAAGGCTTGATTCTACTCTGATCCGCCAGTCTGATGAGCCATTGGGTTGGTTGCACACCTTGTAAGCCTAGATCCTTCATTGTAACATCCGTCATAATGTTCACTGATGAACCTCCATCAATCAGTGCATTTGAAATGAAGCAACCTTCTATCCATACACCAGTCTCTGGAGTACCTGGATCTAGGAAAGCGTTAGCCACATCCACTTCTTTTATAGGCTCTGAAGCCTTGTTGGACTTTGTTGCTGTTGAGGGAGCAATCCTTAAACCACGTCTTCTTGTCAGTATACTTTTGAACCTTTTCCGGCAACTGGGAGACAACATCAATAATTGTCAGAATGTGAGGTTTGGTCTAAAGGTATCTAGATCTCTAACTAGATCGTATTCCTTAATAGGATCCATTGGCTTCTCTAACCGATTAGGGAATGGGGCAACACCCATTTTCATTTTCCCTCTTTCTTCCAACAGAGGAATTACAGGAACTTCTTCTTTCATTTGTGGCACTTCCTCCTCTTCTGTCTCTTGGACCTCTGGTCCTATCTCTGTAACTGTCTCTGTAACTCTCTGTGGCATTGTAGGGCTCTGTACGGCACTGTTAGGCTCTGTTCTGTTATGTTCTTCTGGTGGAAGATTGAACTTCACTGTTCTGGTTGAAGGGTTATTTTCTTTCTGGATAGGTGGTTCCTTCTGCTTTGCACGCGTGATGGCAGCAACTTCCAATTCTACTAAATTGGAGGTAGGCTCTTGAGCCTTGGCCGGACTATCAGTAGCACTGTTTTTCACTGGGGCTGGGCTTGGACAGTCCTTTGCAGTGTGGCCTTCTCCTTTGCATCGACTGCATAAGGGCTTGTAATCCACTGACCTTCGAGGATTTGGACAATTTGGTGAGATGTGTCCCTTTTCTCCGCATCTGTAACATTCCACTTCTGATCTCTGACCACCGCCAGACTATCTTCCTCTGTAACTTTGAGAGGGAAATCTTCTGGGTCCGAAATTAGGACCAAACTCTCTAGGCTTGGGTCCGATATCTTGTGTTGTCATTTTGGATTCCAACAAGTTAAATATTGCGTCTTCTTCCTTCCTTCTCCTATCATGCATCTCCTTCAAAGAGCAAATGTCCTCTGTATGGTTCTTCCGCAAACAAATAGTAGGAACAGAAGGCCCCAAGAATAGTTGGTTTTCGTGTACATTCAGTGGCTAAATGGCCTGCTTGATGACACTTACCACACCAAGTGTTTGACCGCATCACATCTCTTCCCGCTCCTGCAACGTTGGATATGCTAGCGGTATTCACTTTCAACGTTTGTAGTTGCTCTGTAATCACATCCATCAACTCCTTTTTGATGTTTGCAACTGAGTTAGATAAGTAATCCTTCAAGCTTTCTCCTCCTGAGGCACTGGTAGGAGGGTTTTGAGGAGTCTCTATAATCACTGCATAAATGGGTTGGGCTGGTACAGAGGGGTCTCTGTTCTGGTTCTGATTCAGAGCTCCTATTTGAACTGTTGGCTGTTGGCTCCAGTTGGTAGGATTCCACTGTTGCTGCTGATTTGGCATTGAGGAAATTGGTTGGGACCATTGTTGTTGTGGTTGAACCACCATTTGAGGCATGGATTGTGGTCACTGTGGATTTGGTGCACTGTATTGTGATACCAGGGACATCTGTTGGTAAGGGTAGGGAACAGTCCCTAGAACGGCATTTGGTGGGTACATCATTCCTGGCATCAGAGGAGGTAGGACTCCTCTTCCTAAATTCATCGCCAATCTAGCTTCCACTTCATCGTACAGTCTTGCATCTTCTGTTGCAGCTTGTAGTGTGGCTGGTCTTTGCAGCTCCACAAACTTACGGACTTCTGGTTGTAATCCTCTGAGAAACACCCCCTTCTGAATGCCATCATCTAAATTATGGTTAGTCCATCTCTTCAGGATGGATTCCATTCATGAGGCATAAGCTTCCACTCTTTCTCCAGAAGATTGACTTAGGTTCATAAATTCCTCTCTCATCCGCTCTTCAAAACCTTCACGCCTGAATTTAGTGAGGAAGGCCAACTTCAGGTCGTCCCATGTGCCAAAAGTTCCTGCTGCTTGTCTCTCATACCACTGAAACGCCACGCCCTTGAAAGTGGCGGGGAATATCGCTAACCAATGCTCAGGGGTTCTGGCATTGTTAGCCACACATGCTACCATAAACTCTGCTACATGAAGATCGGGGTCTTCATTGTACTCTCCCTTAAAAACTGGCAATGGGACTACATTCGTTGGCCTGTCATCAATATTTCTAGGACGGATCTGGCTTGGAAGTGGACCTCCAGCAGGAGGAGGAAGGGCTTGATGTGCCATTGGGACTTCTGTAAAGAGTTTCACAAGGGCGTCAAAGGCGGCTTCTGTTGTGGGCTCGCTCTCGGCTCTGATTTTTGCTTTCTCTCTTCTCACGTACCTCTGGACTCGTCCTAACACCTGCCTCTTTATTGCGTCATTCATCAGGGGGTTGGCTCCACTATGTTGTTAGTGCTCCACAGAGGGTTAACAGAAGGCTTCTGTCTCTGGAGGACTCTCTTGCCAAGATTTCTTCTACTTCTTTCTTTTCAACGTCCCTGAATTCTGCTTTCATGCCACTGCACAAAGGAAGATATTCGGTTCTGAAGGTGTCAAAATGCATACGTCTGAGCATTGTGGTGGTGCCATCATCATAGTAATGCCAGCTTCTGATGGTTTCAACAGTGTATGTTGTGAAAAACACTCTGTCTACCAACTTCCAGTGGGTTGCTAATTGAACAAATAGGAGATTATCAGTACACCAAGCATCCCATGTATCTTGCTGTTGAGCATCCACGAACAAATTCCAACTCTTTTCCTTCTTGTCTTTGTGAACCTCTACAGACCAAGACTCCTGAAGCTTCTTCACAATCTCCCACTTGATGTTGTCTGGAAACTTCTCAATGAATGCCAAATCTTCCATGGATGGTCATTCTCTCTGTTTCTACTCTTCAATTTATTCCCAAACAGTTTGCCACCAAGATGCAAGTTTCTGCTGCTTCAATAGGAAGAGGAAACTGTCCACCACATAGAGCATGCATCATGATGGTGATGTGTTTCCGCCATTGTGAGATGAAATTTTTGTGGAAAGTGGCTTTCATTATTAGAAATTCCAACTCCTCAGTGGAAGAAGGAACTTTACAAACATCCATTGAATTCTTCTCTTCTTGGCAATGCCATTTCCTTCATTTTCAGCCTCTTCTGGTGCTTGTTGATGGCAAGTTTCCCCGGCTGCGCACCAAAAACATGGAGCCCCAAGAGGAACACCAAGGAAAAGGAAATTCTCTTGCAAGAAAATATATCTTGTAACATCAACAAGCTTGTTTATCATGTTTCATATGATCACAATGAAGAAAAGAACACCAGGCACAACAAATCTTCATACAGCATTATGTAGATCTCCCACGGTTTTTAATAGAATCAACCATATTCTTCAACATCTTCACAAAATCCATCAATAGAACAAAGAAAGGAAAGGAATACACCATCTTTGAATGGAAATACATCACATAGTATTCATCTTCAATATCTTCATAGTCTTCTCTCTCAATCTCTCATATACAATCACTCTGTTTGAGTAGAATTGACTATCTCTGACTCTCTCTCTCTCTCTCCATCAATAATACATCATATCCTCACTACAATCTCTCAAAATCACACTCAATAATCCTTCTTAGGTCGTGGATACCCCTCCCAAGAGGTATGTCTGATATGAAGAGTCACCAGAGCCACTACAGTGTCCTTTCATAGCTCACTACTGTCACTTCACTCTAGTCTTCACTTGAATCTTCAGCAGCTACTTCCTCCAGCTCTTTTGCACTTGTATTCACCTCTTTCCAAGGCTAGAAAACTTTCCCAAGCTACACTCTCATCCATCAGAACACATACAGAAGCATACAGAACAGTCACAGAACAGTACCAGAACAGCTACAGTACAGAACAGAATAGAACAGAACAGAAACAGAGGCTCTACAGAAGATCTACAGAAGGTTACAGAAGGTCATCAAAACCTCATAACTCATTCTTAAATCATTCCAAACTCTCACAAACTATTCAATAAGCTTTCACAAGATCTCAATCTTCATCAATCAATACTCCATCCCTCCTTACAGAAGACAATCAGAACAAAACAGACCAAAACAGAGCAAAACAGAAGGTATACAGAACCTATCAAAACCTATCAGAACATCACAGAACCACCAACAAACATCATGAACTTCCAAAACACCATCATTATCATCCAAAACACTCTCAAACCTCTTCTAAACCAATCAATCATCTCATAAAATCAACCATTCATCAACAAAAATCAGCCAAAAAACAAGTCATTTCAACACTCAACAGTGCATCACGTGGGTTCAAAGTAAGGTACTTTTAAAATATCATTTTTATACATTTTTAACATATAAAAGAGTGTAATATTAAGGGGTCATTTATAGATTGAATAGAAAAGGGTAAAATCACAGATAATGGTATTTATAAATAGGCCTTGAACGCATGTGATGTAGAGGATATACACATAGTAACTTTCCCGAGAGTCATCAGTTCAAGCCTTCTTCAGGTACTTCTTCTACTTCTTTGAGCTATTTAAAACTTGTATTCTTCCTCTTTGAAGATTGCAAAACATTCCCAATCTAAACATCCATCCATCAAAATGCATACATAAGCAAATAGAGGCTTACACACCAGATACAAAACTCTACATAACACTACAAAAGGTCTACATAAGGCATAAAGACCATACAGCTCAAATCAAACCACTTCAAACCATAAAAAACTACCCAACAAACTCTCAATCATTCCTCTCAAAACTCATTCACAATCTTGACCTCACAAATAGAAAAAAAACGGACTAAAATAGGGCAAAACAGACCCTATCAGAGCCAAACAGGCACGTTACAAAACATATCAAAACATCATATCTCTACTAAAAACCATCATGAGCTTTTCAAACATACTCAACCCATCCCAACACTCTTCAAAACACTTTCATCACATCCAAAATCAATCAGTAAATTAAAAAATCAACTATTCAGCTCATAAAAACAACAAACATTAGCTCAAAAAACAAGTCAATTCATCCCTCAACACTCTCATGCCCCTTCATGATAGCTATTGCTAGATAAGAACTTATAAAAGAATCTATGTATGAAAGGTATCTTCTGCCTTCCTATGCACCTCAAAGATGAATGAGTCGTTTGAGCTTCACCAACTAGGGTTGAGCTTGGAAGCATATTACTCTTGATTTTTAGCTCTTAAAAGTATGCTCCAGCTATGGATATCACCTAATAGATGGCTAAGTTTTGTTGAGATCTCAAATCTCCTTTAAATACTCATCTATAAGCCATGCACCCCATAGATTTAGAAGATGCCTTAATAATATCAAAGCCACTTGGACTTCAAGCACAATCAAGAAACACAAGATATTGGGTTCAGGAATCACCTAATAGAGGATCTTGTATCTTCATAAAGAGAGAACAAGGGAAACAACAATTTGACACAAGGAAGAAGAAAGAGCTGATACAATTGGAACCTTTGTGTCCATAAATAAACACAATGGTACTCAAAGGTGTTTCCATTGCAACAATTCGGGACACTACAAAAGACACTTCCCTAAACTTAACCAACTACCTCGACAAGGATAGTTTCATGGCCAAAACAAAGGGGAAAGAGGAAGAGGAAGAGATACTCATTTTTGATAGAATGTAAAACCCTTATAAATTTTGATAGAATGTGAAAGTACTCATTTTTTTATTTCTCCAAAGTGTGCACAAAAATTAGGCATAAAGATTACACAAGCATCTAAACTCTTTGTAAAATTAGGTAATGGGAAATGAGTTGTGTTCTTGTACCAAACTAGAAATGTAGATTTTGATCTAGACAATGAGCCTATAAGCATTAGGTTCCATGCCATGAATCTAGGTACTTATAAATGGACGGGATTATTTCCAATTATTTCTCCACATTCATTTTAGGAAAGGCTAAGTCACATTCCAAATTGCAAAAGGAATTCAAGTAACTATGCAAGGTAAGCAGAGCTAGAAAACTAGAGATCCAACCAGAAAAAGCCTCATGCATTATGTAAGGAGTAAGAAAAGGGTTACTAGTCTACTTAAACAAGCTTAATAAGATTGATTAGGACAAACAAGCCAAAGTAGAACCTTCTTGATGGGTGAAGAAATATTTCAACGTCTTCCTAGTAGAATTAACAAAGCTTCCTCCTAAAACGGAAGTTGACCACGATATTGAGCTCATAGTTGGCAAAGTGCCCTTATCGAATGTCAATCCCTAAAGCCATTGAATTAAAGGAACAAATCAAGTAGATGTTAGACCAAGGATACATTAGACCAAGCAATTCACCATGGGGAGTCTCAGTTCTATTTCAAAAGAAAAAGAATGGTACCCTTTGTCTTTGCATAGACTACCATGGTCTAAACCAGGTGATTGTCAAAAACAAATATCTAATTCCTAAGATCAACTAGCTTCTTGATAGGCTTCAAGGAGTGAATATATTTGCAAAAATTGACCTAAGATTGGGCTATTACCAAATTGAAATCAAAGAGGAAGGCATTCCAAAGATTGCATTCAACACAAAGTATGGACATTATGAATTCACTATAAGATATTTTGGGTTGACTAACACCCTAGCCACATTCAATAGGATGATGCGAGATAGTTTTAGACCCTAGCTTGATGATTTTGTTTTAGTTTTTTATGATATTTTAAGTTAATCCAAAGAAGAAGAAGAAAATGAGGCATGTTTCAAAATTGTGATGAAGATCTTAAGAATGCACAAGCTTTATGCCAAAAAGATCAAGTGCACATTCTTTAAAAGGAAAATAGAATACATTGGATTTATAGTATCCGAGAAGGGGATTACAATGGATCCAATCAAGGACCTACAAGAGTAGCCGCCTCCTAATTTGTTCAAGGAAGTACAATTTTTTTTTGGATGAATTGGATGGTATAGGGTGTTTATCAAAAGAACTATGCCTTGATATTCATAGATCCACTCAAGAAGCAAGTTTCTATTGTCTCGATTCCAATTGAGTAGTCCATTTTTTAGAAACTTAAGTAGAGCCCAGTAATAGCTCTTATCTTGAAGCTTCTAAGCCTAACTCAAGAACGTGAAGTTGTGATAGATGCAAGATCTCTTGCATTAGGTTGTGTACTCATGCAAGAGAGGCATCTAGTCACCTATTCCTCAAGGATGCTGAAGAATCATAGAAACTATGCTACTTAGGACTTAGATTTGTTAATCATAATCCATGCCCTCATGCTATAAATGCATTATTTGTTTGGCAAGAAATTCACCTTAGTAGTAGAGCACAAAAGTCTCAAATGGATCTTTACCCAACAAGATCTAAACATGAGGTGATGAATATGGAGTGAAATCTTACAAGAGTACATCTTTGAAATAAAATAGGCTAGGCAAAGATAATGTAGTTGAGGATGCTTTAAGCTGCAAGGAATTACTTAGTATTCTCATTATGAGAAATCCTCAAGAGAAGAAACATTAGTTACTATAGTATGAATGCTGAGTAACCATGTCATTCAAATGGCAAAGGAAGAAGCTACAAAGGATCCTAAGTATCAATAGTTAAGGAAGGAAGTGCAACTAAAGAATCAAGATCCTAGATCACAACTTAAGTACATAGATTTCTTTATTGTGGAAGAGCTTGTGTACTTCAAGAAAAGATTATGTGTTCCCTCTAGCCATGGTCTAAAGAAGAAAATACTTTGGGAAGCACATGATTATCCATTTTCAAGAGATCTTGGTAGTGTTAAGACCCTTAATGAAGTAATAAGCAACTATCATAGGGAGACACTAAGAGATGATGTACTCAAGTAAGTCCTAGAATGCGGAAGCTACCAAGGAGTGAAAGTGGGGTGTGTTAAAATGCTAGTCAAACTTCAACTTTTTAATATCCCTTAGATGAATTGGGAGCATGGATCTCATAGTAGGGTTGCCTGAAATCCAAGGAGGATACAACTCTATCATGGTGATTATAAACATGCTAATAAAGGTTTCTTACCTTATTCTTGTCAAGACAAAAACTATAAGGATTTAAACATTGCAAGTTGTTTGTCCAAAAAATCTTTAGACTTCATGGACTACCAAAACAAATGATTAGTGATTGAGATTCTCTCTTTACTTCTCGGTTCTCAAAGAGATTATTTGAAGCTATTGGCATGCAGCTAGTATGGCATATCGTCCATAGACTAATCACCAAAGAGAGTGAGTCAATTAGCTCATAAAGGATATTCTTAGGGCATATTAATGTAGAGAACCTAAGAGGTGGATGCAATATCTACCCCTATTGGAATTTTCTTACAACACCTTTTACCACAAAAGCATTAAGATGACTCCATTCTAGGCCTTTTTTTAAAAACACTATCTTACTCCACTCAACTTCTCTAATCCAAAACTAAATATAAAAGCCTCTAAAAGGATGCTAGAATAAATGGATGAGCAAGTTAGAGCCATAAGATATGATATCCAAGCTGTGAAGGATTGTTAGAAAACCTATGGTAACCTTGGAAGAAAAGAGTGAATCTTCAACATCATATAGTTGTCCATTTTCATCTCAACATAAAGACATTGACATGAAAGAAACAACAAAAAAACTCTAGCTTGCGATCATAATTTCCTAAAGCAATCCGATTAGTCTGAGAACACCATTGGCCATCCTTACAGCTCGATGAACAATGTGAGAAGGATTGTAAAGTGATCAATAATGGCCTAAGCCACATGCTATATAAGGCCTTAGCCTTAGACCTTATAGGCTATTCATTTATTCTCTAAACACTAGGGGGAGAGAGAGAGAGAGAGAGAGAGAGGTTTAATAGAGGGAGTGAGAGAGAAGGAGCCAGTGCAAGAGATATAGAGGTAGTAGAAGAAAAGTAGTTATAGGGAGAGATAGTGAAATAGAAAGAGGTACATGAAAACATAGTGAAAGAGAGAGAGAGAAAGAGAGAAAGAGAGAGATAAGAAGAAGAGATAGTGAGAAAGAGAAGATAAAGGTAGAGAGAGGGATAGTTAAAGATTGTGAGAAATAGTAAAAGAGTGAGAAGTGTGCATAAAGGGAGTGAGAGATTGAGGGTTGCATATTTGGTTCATACTTGAGGTTCATGTGTGTTGATTCATGCTTGCAGTTTTGGAGATCCTCATCATCCCGAATAACCTTGTTACTCTCTTCGCCCCCATCCTCCTATTCCAAAGTAAGCTTGACTACATATACCCATTCCTTTCTATCCCCTTATCATCATCACCTTATCCTTGTCATCTCCCTTATTCTCTATCCAAGGAATACCTTAGAAACCCCTTCCAAAAAAATTTCATAAGCCAAATTTCTCACTACTTGAACCTTGCCTACAATTCTTTGAGCTCATTCTCTTCAACAAACCTTAGTTCAAGGCTACAAGTTTGAGAAAGACTAAAGAAGGAGTGAGGAGTGTACAGAAAAGATGGCCCCAAAGTGAAGAAACAATAAAGCTAGATGTGATGTACAATGTGTGAGCAAGGCCCGCATTTTATAACCCTAGGACCATGTTATTTCTTTATATTTTAAAGCATTCTTGTTACAAATAATGATACAAAAATCTTGTTAACATCGATAAAATAAAATTGCTAGATAGTCTAGGATCCTTATGGATACTTGGCATATCGAGTAGAAGGACAAAACACTACATATGCTTAGGAGGAAATTAAACTAGAATTACCCTCCCATGATGGCACCTTGTCCTCGTATATAAATCGGATGTCTTTATACTAGTCATGAACTATGGTCTTAGAAAATTCATTATGAGATATTTAAATCTAAACCTAGCCACCTCAAAGAAGGAATTAACAAAGATATTAGCCTAATTTCACTAGGGTAAATGTTAACAAGTATTTGAGCAAGGAAAAAATATAAGGATTGATAATGTAGTGATATGAAACCTATGTTTGTAAACTCAGGGTCTAAATGGAAACCTACACACAAGAGCATTTATTATATTACTTGTTGCATCAAAAAGAATACTTGAAATTCTTGTGATTTCTAAAAGAGGAATACTTAAATATAAGTTGAACCTATGGTTGAGAACACTAGGCCTCCCCCAAGGATATTTGCATTGGCTTTATACCAAGAGAGCTAGTTTTACCACTCTGAATTGCTAGGACTGACACCAAACATGAGAGGCCTCTCCTTAGGGACTTGTTGTAGCATAGGAGTTGAGAGGTACCAAGGAGCGGAGGGGGATATGGCTATTATTTCTTGGGTGTGCTATGACTAGCCTATCCCTATGAGCCCAGGTGGATCTTTGGAAGGGCCTCGCTACTAAATGAGGTCATAGTTGGTGGTTTATTTTGGCCTTTGAATGGAGTCTAGATATGGACTAGATATTGAAATAAGGACAATAAGAATTGAATAAATATTTTCATTTCAAATGATTTTCGTTTATGCAAATGAGCTTTTTTTACAAGGGTTAATTAATAAAGTTGATTTCTATGTATCTAACTAAACTCTGGTAGAATAATTAGAGAACTAAAGAAATCCTTGAGGAAAGTGGGTGGTTAGATCCCTAATGAATCTTACCAATGGCAAGGTGATATCGATTAGCCAAGAGGCTTCTACCACAACTCAAATGTTAGATTAGGTAAGGCTAGGGAGGGTCGGTGTCCTAACATGTCATCATTAGAACCCAACCAATGTTGTTTTAGGGGTTGGAGTTAAGACTATACCCTATGGGTAGAGGGATCAACGTGCATCACTCTCCCTTGTTTCTCACTCTCTTTGAACCAAGTGTGGCAATGGTTCCCTTCAACTTGACAGATGATAATAATGCAGTTACCTTAGAAGTCCCAAAAATAGAATTTAAAAAGTAGAAATTTGCCAGAAAAGTGCCAAATGATGCAAAATTTAAGGTGAAATTCAAAGCTCAATGGAGAAAAAGATGTGGATACGAAAATTTTAAGTGGCCGTGGAAGATGGAAATTCAAATTACTTCAAAAGATGAACCTTGCAGTGATTGCAAATTTTTCATAATTTTTTTGAGTACCATTCGGGACTTAAAGACAAATGCATAGAATTTTTCAAAAGCAGAATCAAGTACTAGATGTGGGAGAATCTAGAGACTGGGCACTTTGGGGGGCTCAAATTAAGGCAAGATTTGAAAAGGCATGGCATTTGGGCCTTTTGGGGGGGGGGGGGGGGGGGGGGGCGGCTTAGCCCCAAATTTTGACAATTATGGGGGGAGGGGGGGTTCAATAGGTCATGTGGAAAAAAATGTCCTCTCCTTCCATGGCAATAGATCGACTGCAGGTGTGATGGTTGTCCACACATTCAATTTTCATGACCCACAATATGAAATTTAGTTGTATGTCCATTTTATGAAGAAAAATTGCTTGTATGCGATATTTAAGTGAAAATCTAGTAGTATGAAAATCATGAAAAGAATTGGTTGTGCACATCCATGTTGTTGATTTAATAAAATAAATTGTTTGTGCACTCGTGGGAATTCACCTTTGCATTGCATTCCATATATATGGTATCAAAGGAGTATCAGCTCTTCCTGAATTGCATAGCACTTGGTTTCATAAATGTTGACCCACGTTGAGAGTGTGAGAAGTCCCAAGATGTAGATTTAGTACATTCATTTCTTTGGGGATTGATTCGGTGAGGATTATACTTCATCTCCTAGAATTATTTTCTATAAAGAGAGAACTATGTGTCGTATGTGCCTTATGTTTGAACGGTGCATCTGGGGCCCAATCCCCAAGGTGTAGGAGAGCTGTAGTGGGGTCGTGGTAGTCAACCACCAAGGGGTGCTCTGTGTGTATGTCCTATGAGGTGCTAGATACTTATCTATTTTTGGAAACTCTAACTATTTGGATTCAGGAAAGGATTCGTTGGACTATAAATAGTACAAATGCGTGTTTAAGTTAGACCAGTGTGGTTATCCTCCAAACGCTCTTGGCCGTGAGGCCATGGGGTGTTTTGGTTGAGCATAGAGGCCCGGATCTAGCCTTAGAGCCAATGTCGGGCCCATTTTTTTGGTCTCGACAGGTGGTGTGTTTGTTGGGAGCCACTAATAAGCGGCGGTTCTCGAATCTTGGCTATAAGGGACCCATTATTATTATTTTAGTTTCTAATTGGGAACCGCCTTTAAGTGGTGGATATTAAATTTGGGCTAATTAAAGCCTTGATCATCAACATGATGATTAGTCTAAGAAATTTGAATAACCCAAAAGATACTCGATTGATCCTAAATGGTTTAGTGGGATCTTTGGGGCTAGTCATGTGGCTGGCTATTTTAGCCTTTGCCCCGAAAGTGACACCATGCTCGAGTTTGGGCCATTATGGGGAAGTATCCATGGAGGGACTTTTGAGATTAATAGGCCATGGGAGTTAGAGAAAATATTAGAAAGAAAATGTGAGGCTAAGATGACACAACCATCCACTAATGATGATGACTTTGTAGATGAAAAGACTATGATGACAATGGTTAATATGCACACAATAATACGTGACTACGATCCGAAATACATTCGATGGTAATGCCTAATATAGTTGGGTACCATAGTGCAATTACTAAGATCCATAAAGCATTGGATGATGTCTATGTGTGTGGAAAACCATTGTTAGCAAGGAAGGTGCTTTTGGGACCTATCCTAGGTTCTAGCAAAGTGGTGGTACATGAGAATAGACTTGCTAAAGTACCACAAGTCAGCGATGGGGTAGATTCCCTATTGCATAGTGTTCGACTCTCTAAACTGCTTTGTGAGTTGGCAGAAAGGAAAATCCATGGAACTAGTGACTCTTCCACACCATTAGAGGTGGAAACGGAAGAGATTAGGGAAACTAATACGCTAGTATTAAGTCAAGAGAAATGCAAAGATCTTGATGACCAAGTGTTGATTCCAAAGAAGAGGACTAAATGCCCTCCTCCTTATAGGGATCTTCCAATGTTTTATGGGTTGCTAGATTAGGATTGGATGCTACACTTAAAAGAATATGGTCTAACTTGTCTTGCAACAAGTGGGTTCGATGATCTACATCCAGATGCTTGTATTCTCAAGTACCCTAAAGGGAGAGGCTAGGAAATGGTATTGGAGCCTCCCAAGAGGGACAATTAAATCATTTGAGGAATTATATGATAGATTTTTAGATGAATATGAGAAGAAGGTCCCTATGACTCAAGTCTTGGGACACCGTATACAAACAGATTCGGCAAGAGTTATATACCCTCATTAAAGAGTAGACGAGAGCCTTTGATGTCATTTTGAAATTTTGGCCAAGGAAAGTCTGAAATTACCAAAAGATGTACTTGGTGAACTCTTTGTCACTAGCTTGGAAATAAACACATAATTCCAAGTTAGGATGAGAAACCCTAAGTCAATGAGGAGGCAAAGGTTCAGGGAGACGATTATGAGAGATATATTCATAATTGTTGAGAGAGCTATTAGAGTTTTCCCTACATCCTTGAAATTCATAAGAATTGGAAACATTTGTCGAATGGTAGTCATACTAGAGGTGCAAATGAGAGGCATATTAGGGAGAATCCTACTATTAACTATGATGATCCCAAGGCCTAGGAACCCTAGCATCCTAGTGTAGCTAATCCTATGTTCCAAATCCATGGGCTAGATGGAAATCGATGTAGCCCTAATGAGGGAAGCGGAGTAGTTAAGAAACCCCTGAATGGTCCCTATGTGAATGAGGCAAGCCCACGAAACATAGTTGATGTATGCTACTGTTGGAGACTATCTCAACTATTGAGAGCCAAGGTGATAGGAAACCTAGGGTTTACAATGGTAAAGATTCACCTAGAGCTGAATCTAGTAGATGGATCCAATTCAAAGAAAGTGATAGGTAACAAGTGAGCCAACATAGGTCAGTTATCATGAAAGAATATAAAAATAGAAGAAGTGGTGACCTCCAATTAAGCCATGCAATGATCAAAAGGAGATGGGTTTGGAGACTCAAAATCCCTAAAAGTGTGGCTAGTGTGCTAGACGAGAGGTCAAGAATTCCAAGTGGATATAACATGGTCTATTCCCAAGTGGATGAGACTAGAGGTCATAATGATACATTTAATGATATGACCCACTCTAGGATGCATCGAAGTGCTAGTCTTAGGATTGAAGCCCTACCTAGTTTGGGTTGTAACAATGACACATTTGAATAGCCAAATAGGGAAGGTTTCAATGAGCACAAATATATGATTCTCCCTATAGGAGGGGACTCTAGAAAGGTTAGATGATCAATATGTTGGAATGACAAGCAAGGTGGAACATATGAGCCCAAGGAGGTCATTCGTTTAGCTAATAGCACACAAAATGAGAATAGCCCATATTGATGTTATATCAGTGGTGGAAAGGCTCGTGTTGGTGAATGTACAAGACCGCAAGATTAAACTTTGATGATTAGATTGCAGTGAGCTAGGTTGCATATGTGGCATGAGGCTAGACCTTGCATTTTGTGTCAATTTTTTTGTTCAGCTTGGTTAGTTCGATAGAGTGCAATGTATATGCCAAGTAAACCATGTGTTTGATAAATTAAAATAACTCATTCTCTTTAGGCCAAGAGGGCTATGTATTTGTATGGTGTAGTGTGGTTAATGTTTCTTGTTTTAGTACTATACCAGACAGATTTGATGGAGTACGTGAGGCAAACCTCTTGTTGTGCTGATGCTTCTTGTGGCCAAATCTAGGTGATATCGTTCCTTTATTAGTCTTTCCCCTTATCCTAAATGGTTATATGTATGGAGGGATTTTTATTTTGTTGGGAACTAGCATTCAAGGCATAAAGTCCCAAAGTTTAGGTGATGTGTGTCTAAGGAGGTTTGAGTAGTTATCTGCCTCCTGTGAAGACATTGTTGAGCATCCTAAGAACTATTTTAGAAGGTAGTCCTAGTGACCCTATTGTGCTAGCCTACTAGGCAGCTATTTCTAGCAGTTTGTGTTAGTTGTGAGGCAACTAGAGAAGTCAACCAAATAAAAGAAAGAAAAAAAATGGATATATTTGAAAATATTCAATACATAGGTGTGTAAAAAGGGGTTCTAACCCTTGAAAAAAAGAAAAGAAAATGAAAGAAAAATCAAAGAGCAAATAACCATCACCTTGCAAAGGCCTAGTAGGTTTCTAGGGACAAGTCAGCAGATCTGGGGTCGATGCCTTGTCGTCCTGAGGTGATGTCTAGCTGGATAAGATAAATAAGAATGGTTGGAGAGAAAATAAAAGTGAGAGAAAGGAAAAAGGATTAAGTGTCACCTTGCAAGGGCTTGGTAGGTTCTTGGGTACCAAGTTAGGACCTAAGGCTGATGCCATGTTCTCCTTGGGTCACTATGCTCAACTCCCTTCTTTTTACATGCCCAAGTATCAAGTCCTAAAGTATTAAAAAGTGATGAATCAGAATATTTGGAAATGAAAAACCAAGCTTTAGGAGTCATCATCTAGTAGAAGTTCCTGGTCCAGTTGTCCTCGATCACAATACTCGGTCAAGTAGGTAGTTTAGACCACCACTTAGGATGACTTGTTTAATTGTTCTCTTCAACCTACTTGTGTTGGAGCAGTTGGTTAGCGACTAGTTCTAGATCTTTGTCAGGTTATACTTGGCCTATCCCTCGTGGATTTTCATGCCTTGATTTTGTCAAGGGGTTAGGTGAGAGCTATATTTGTGTTTTGTTATGTATTGTTCTTTGAAGCAACTTGATGCTTAGTTCATGGATTCCACGGACTAAGTCACCTTATCCCGTGGTTGCCAATGAGAGCTAAATTTAAATACCGGGGAAATACCAAAAAATAACCAAATGACACAAATTTAAGGCGGAATTCAAAGCTCAATGGAAGTGAAAGACGCAGATCCAACAATTTTAAGTGGCCATGGAAGATGGGAATTCAAATTACTTCAAAAGATGGACCTTTGCAGTAGTTGCAAACTTTTCATAAATTTTTCAAGTATGGGATTGAAGAAGGACAAGCTCCATGTAGTTTGGGACTTAAAGATGGACGTGCATAATTTTTCCAAAGTGGAATCGGGTATTATACGTGGGAGGAACTGGAGACCAGTGACTTTGATGGGCTCAAATTAAGGCAATATTTGAAAACGCATCGCCTTTGGGCCTTTGGGGGAACCTTAGCCCCAAAATTTGACAATTATTGGGGGGCGAGAGGGGGGATTTTTTCAACATGCGGCGTGGAAAAAAGCATCCTCTTCTTCTATGATGGCGACAATTGCTTAAGGGGGGGCTATGGGCTGCAAAGCAAGTATATAATTCAAAGATGTCACGTCATTCCATAAATTTTTTGCTCTGATTTGCTAGTCTCTGATTAAGAAATGGTGGGATATAGAGAAAATGTAGAAATAAGTATTTCTCTCTCCTCCAAGAGACCATTCATGTGGGAAATAGAAAGAGAAGAACATGATGAAGAATGCTTGTCTAGCATGCACTGGATTGATGTAAGATTGAGAGGACATTAAGAAGTGATGACGAAAACTGTATGGAGATTGATGGTGGGTCTGATGGCTATCCAAGCATTCAATTTTCATGTCCTGCAACATGCAATTTAGTGGAATGTCCATTTTATGAAGAAAATTTACTTATTTTTTAAATTTTATGGTCCAAATGAAGTGCATATGGGATGAAAATTTGTATGAACCCTATTTGACATGTCTTTAATGGTTGCAAGTAATGATATGTAGAACCTGTGGTTAAATGTGGTTGTTATTAATACTTTAAAGCCCGAAATGTGGTATTTAAGTGGAAAAATAAGGATTTTTTCATTTCAAGTGAAAAAAATAGTATTTTTATGCAATGAAATGAGAAATAATGGTGGATTTCAGTCATTCTATGCTCCATGTGTATGTGCTACAATGTGCTAGACACTGATCTGTTTGGGAACTCTAACTTTTTGGAGTTGAAAAAGGATCTGTTGGACTATAAATAGTACGAACACATGTTTAAGTTAGATCACTGTGGTTATTCTCCAGACACTCTTGGCCATGAGGCCATTGGGGAATAAGTCAAATTGTTGAATCTAGATCGTAGCTCCAGATCTCATCCTCAATCCTGGCTTCAAATGAAGGCTAATATTGATAAACTTGTAGCTCTAGTGTGACCAATTCATTACTCTTACAAGGGTGGAGATAGAGAATAGCGCAAGAATTCCAATATGCATGGATTGTTATAGTCACAAGTATTATTGGTAGCGTCAGCAATATAATGAGTATTATCAACCTCATGGACATTATGAACAAGATGACCATTGGTATCGATGTTATGAACAAAGGAAAGAGCATGTATCTATGATTATGCTTATGGTCAGTACATATTTGATGATTATACTTATAGTCAATATGCATATGCTGATAATACATACTATGAACCACATGCATCTAAGGAATATGTGAATTTTCAAGTGCATCTAATGATTATGCTTACGAGTATCCATTTATTCAGCGGCATAGTCATGATTATGCTTATGAGCATCTGTTTACTCAATAGCATAGTTCTTATGAACATCATCATAATGGACATGTATATGGACACTCTTTTAGCCTTGGCCATCAGCAAGTTGATAACTATCATGGCTCCCTGTATTCCAATGAGTTTGAATAGCATGATTATGGGAGTCAAACAAATATAATGGTGAATTATTTGCTTATTCAAGGTGTTGATAATCAAGATGGGAAAGAGAAAGAAGATGAATAAGTTGAAGAGCAAGGAGGTGAACAAGAAGAGGATAGTGAAGAAACTTATTTTGAGTGGGGATGGAATGTAAAGGATGGGAAATAGATTAGGAAATAGTGGAAAGTAAGGGGATAATAGTTGCCACATGGATAGGTTCAAAAGGTGTCACGGCATTGTCATTTTTCACCATAGAATAATATTGCAAGTGACTTTCCTCCATCTCTCTCCTCTAGCTTTCATGGCTATCTTTTCCCTCCTTTTCTTGTGTTTCTCTCTCTTCTCCTAGTGTTTCTCCCACCTCTTCCCTCTTTCTCTTTCTTATAGTATTTCTCTCTCCTTATGTAGACTTCTCTCTCCTAGTTCACTTCATTACACTGATGCTAGATGGTTGATAGGAGACTATAGCATTTAAATTAGGTCACCATTTCCAAGTTCGATCCTTGTGGGGTTGAGATAGAGCTTCCCTTGTGAGATAGAATCAAGTAGTTCAAGGTTATGAATATTTGGATAGCCAATCCGCAGGTGTCTAGTCTTCTTATATTTGTAGCACTTATTATTGCTTAGTCTTCTTACATCTTTGGTAATTGCATTAGCCTGTCCATTGGTCCTAGACATTTTTATATGGAAAATACAATTTAAATATTTCCTTACATAGCTATTATTCACCATATAGTTCCTCTTATCTTTTTGGGCAAGCTCCTTGGCTATAGATTTTGATTTTATAAGGGTATCTTCTATGGTTGTGGGCCTCATTGACTCAAGATGGTTCTTCTCCCTCTTTGGACGAATTGAGGTGGCATCATTCCTTGGACATAGAGGAGAACACTCATTTTTAGTATTTCTTAGCTGTCAAAATAGCCCCACAAAGTACTATTTTATGGAATATAAGTTTTTAGAATTTTGAAAGTACAACTTGCTCAGCAAGTTATATAAAAGGAAGTTAGTTGAATTTCACCCCTATCTAGTTCCACATCAATGCCAACTCTCATACCACTCCTCATGGCTATCATCATCATGGCCATTATAGGCTTTATCATATCATCATTGCTATCATTTGTATTGTGTTGTCTTGTTGGCCTTTGTCTCCTATCACGATCACCTACTACTAATTTTTTATATCTCTCAATTATGGCAGTCTCTATAGCTATGTTGCCATAATCAAGATTGGTGCATTTTATATATTATCTTGTTGCCTACCCCTTGAGATACCATATACTTGTTACATCCTATCCTCTCTTATCTTCTCCTCCATTTGCCATCACCTTTGGTGGCTATGTTGCTATGTTGGATGGCTTGTCGATGGACATGTATTTTAAGGGGTTCAATGAGACATAATATTTTCTACGTCTATCAAATATTTTCCTTAGTTACTAAATTCTTAATTTAGCTAGAGTTGATGCAAATATTATTAATGCTTTGAGAAACTTTCTCATTATTCACTAATCATGGTACATGCTAGTCTTTGGAAGTTCATTGAAACATTAGTCAAGTGAAATGGTATGATAATATATCCAAGCACCCTCCATTTCATGGTAAAGGTAGTATTGTGGATCTATCATCTAGATGGACTTGTACTTGTTTGTAACCCAAAAATCCATTGAGAAATATCTTTTGCTGCATGCCACATGTTCAAGCATATGCTCTATATACAATAGTACGTAGCTACCCCTCTTAGTAGTAGTAACTGACTTTCTTGTAGTCAACACAAACTCAAATTTTGCTATTCTTCTTAAGGACCACAACTATCAGTGACACCAAATTAATGTATTCTATTGGATATGAAAGCCAACTTCAAGAAGTTTAGCAAGTTGCTCTTTGACTACATGCACATACTTTAGTTCATTGGCAATGGCCTTTGTTTTATAGATTTTGTGTTAGCATAATAGTTTTAGTGTGTATTCCTTTAAGATCTTTCCACACCACTATCAAAGTTCTCCCTTAGGAGATGTAAGACATTTGTTCCCTCTTCCTTGGTGAGGAAATTGTTGATGAGCATAGGTGGGGTTTTTTCAAATTTTCCAACTAGGATTACCTCCTTTACTTTAGATTTTGATTGGCATATTGGTGTACACTTCACATTTAACACTTGACATCATTACACATTAATCTTCTTGTTTGAACTTCATGAAGCATTTAGAGAGATCACATGCTTCTTTTGAAAATTTACCTCAAATTTCTTATTATCCCTCCACTGTTTTTTCTTTTGTTATCTAAGTGATAAGGTAGATCTCTTTTGGTACACTGAGCTATATAAGATTGAGAAATCATTTGTACTAATTATTGACTTTGAGTGTGACTTCATGGATAACAAAGGCTTGATTAGATAAATAGACATTTGGGATAATGAAATGCAATATAAACCTAGGGATGATGTAGCCAAGCAATTTCCATGGTGAGAATAGTAAAAGGCTTTCTTATAGGAGTCATTCACTTAGAGGAAGGAGAATTGGCTCACCTCCATCATGAAACAACTTTAGCTGCTCAAGTTTCTTGCTAGTGATGGAGGTGAACTAGTGATCAAACTTAAAACTAGGAATGATTTTGATAACATCGACAATAAAATCTTTCTAAAGATTGGAATAATCAATTTCAACATACCCAAATATGAATAGGGAAATTCAAGTGCACATGAGTAAGGAAATGCACCCCCTCTCTCAATCCAAATTTTGTGCTATGGAAGTTAATAGCTAGAAAATTTCCTACCAAACATAGGTTGTGTAAGCTCAAAAACATTTCTCCTTTTTGTTTAATGTGTTCTCTAAAAGGAAAATCCATCCCCCGCTTATTTTGGCACTACTACATTTGGCCCTCACTTTGGCATTGTTGTAGTGCAATGGACTTCTCTAAGAAGATCAATAACTTTGGTTTTACAAGGTAGGTTTAAAAGCCAACATACCTATGAGCTTAGCCCTTTTTGTCAACCTCTCAAGCTTTGACTTTCCCTCTTTGGAGCTTTGGAACTTGGTAAGAGGCTTGGTAGTTCACCATCTCTAGAAGGATGGATATAAAGTACTTCTCTAGAAGCTTCCTAAGCTATTTATTGATAATTTTTTATTTATTATACTAGGAAAACACTTGCCTTTTTGAGAAACCAAAAGAAGCATTCCTATGCCTTCAATATTGAATATCCTCTACTTAGTAGAACTAGAGCTTGAGTGAGTTTGTTTGCCTATTGCATCTTTATTATGTTGTAAAAACTTTCTAATGTTAACTTACTTATTTTGGATATGAGAAAAAGTCCACATATCTATGCAATTGAAGTGCAGTGGATGAGCTTTTTTGAAAAAGAAGTTTTGATCTACTAGTATCTCATTTGTGAGACTAAGTCTATTATGTGCAATACTAAAATAGTGTGAATTGAGTAGTTTTACTCAATTAAAGTGCACAAGATGATGCAATGCAAATATAAAAATAATTCTAAAGTGTTGCCTATTGATGCTTTATGAACATTTAGAGATGGAACATTTTGTATTGCCATTTTAATGAAGTGCTCATGCTGAGGGAAATTTGCTAATTGAAACGGGCACTATTTTAATCAGGGTGGGGTATGCTCATGATTATCTTTGTTTTTGACTAGTGCTTCGCATACAAACATAAAGGCCTCTCTTTCAAAAGTAGGAATACATGGCATTCTTGAGTGCTTAGTGTCCTTTTGCATGTGGCAAAGTAATGATCAAACACTTGTGGGGAGCTACTACATCTCAATAAGTTTTGCATGATCAAAACATAAATATATTAAAAAATTGATTGAGTTGAACCCACAAAAATTCTTGATTTAACAAGGTTTGAAGCTTGGAACCATCAATTCAAGCACGACATTGAATTACTTTATAAGAAATGGAGCACATGGTTAAAGTAGAGTTGGTAAAGGTAGAGCTAAAGTGGGGCATACCATGTGGTATGAGTGAAGAAAGATGTGAAACACATATAATTGAGAACCTTAAGTTATAGACTATGAAACCCTACCTACCATATCATGCCTTCCTTGTCAAACTAAATTATGAGTGGTCACATCCATCAATCTCAAGGCAAATATATAATTAGGATGTAACATGCTATGAGAAAATAACCATTGTGTAAGTTATAATTGCAAACAATAAAAAGTATACCTTATCCCTAACCAAAGTTAGTATCAAATCCTATTTGTGCTTTTGTACATTGTAGCTATCCATTGTATACAAATTAAAGCACTTTATTTTGATCAAGCTATGAATTAAATGGTGGCAGGCAGAATTTACTCCAACTATTGAGATAAGGATCCAATAATAGGCATATCTTAACTAACTCATTAGTGACAAATGCAATAAGTTATGGGGGTTTAAAAACTTGAATTTTGAAGAAATTGCCGAGTCTACTCTTGGGAATGTGGATTCTTCATATAAGCTAGACCTTCATTATACATGACACCCTATCTAATAGACATTATTAAAGTTAGATGTCCCCTTGTATATCTCTTCTTAATTAGATTACACAATTATAAGTTCTTAGATGACAAATTTACCCTCTTAATTCTAGTCCTTATTAGCCTAATATGATCCCTTTTTTAAACTTATATGAGTCAAGTGACACCCCATATGCATGTACATGCATATATATGGTGTAAAGCTTTGCATCTCTCCAGCTTATAAGCTTATACTTCTATAACAACGGTGTGTAGTAATAACATGTACCATGCTATGGAACAAGTTAGATATGATAATTCTAAGAATTCATTAAAAGCATATTAGTCTAAGAATCCCTCAAAACCATAGTTTTTATTGCTTATTTTGAGCTTGGAACAATCCATCCTAATGCAATTCTATTGGCTTAAGATCGTGCCACACTTAATTCTTGTACTTGTGTTCCAAAGTAACACTGACTATAATTATAGTAAGTATAAAGGAAAATGGGCATGTGACAGTGCAACAAATCGACTTATTTGACATCTAAAAGGCCAGGGAGGTTTGCTCTTGACATCACTCTTAGCATTATCTCTTATCCCCCTTATATACATATAAGGTTGGTTGGATATTATATTGAAATGGGTCTATCTCTCATGTATACTCTTATCTCGTTTCTTACATTTAAGGTTGGAAATTAGGCTGGTTACACACCGGGCTATGGACGGACAGGAGGTGCAAGCTGTCCATTACTATGTTTAGACACTACACTGTGCCTAAGAACATCATGAAAAGGAGGTTGGCCCACTGGTAATGAATGAGAGGTGAGAGGGGATTGGTGGGGGTTCAATTCTTGTCAGTCTCACAAGCCACTTTTTGGAGAGAGTGTTATCGTCTTGTAGAGTGGGCGCGCCTGAATTTTGGGATGGGGAAGATCCCCCGCCCAGAAGTGTCCGCCACCCACAAAAATCGGGCCCAATGGCCTTTTGACACGTAGGGCAGTGGACGCCTTTTTTTCCACCCTGCGTCCGTCCACAGCCCTGTGGGTATCCGGCCTTATATAAAAAAGGGTCTATCTCTCATGTATATGGTTGTGACTTGTCGTCAGGGTTAGGAAGCTGCGTTCCCTTGGCACTCAAAGAGAGACCACACGATGGAGAGCGAATTACGGGGCCGGTTGGGTAGCTGAAGAAAGAAAAATAAAGGGGCACTTTATTCTACTTGACAAGCCTTTATATTGCGTAGCACTACAATCTTGCCTTTTTTCCAGGGCTGATGAACGTTGGATCATGGATGAGAGATGATGCCCTTCAAAGGTTCACATGACACGAAAGGCGAAAGCCCGAAGGCTAGGCTTGTCTTATTCGAATTATTCATGTAATGGCAAATGCTGAGACGAGATCCAGGTCAAGCAGAGCATGCGGATTAAGGGACAAAAGCAAGCGTGCGATAGGGACAAAAAAGCAAGCCCGAGCCATGCATGCGGTAGGGCCAAAGAGGGCAGTCGGGAGGGGAAGGGGAGCAATCGATATCTTTGTGCTGGTGGGCCGCCGGCGGTCCCAAAAAGAAAGGTTCGACCAACAACAACGTTGGTAATAATAAGTAAATGAAAAATGAACAAAATGCACGTGCGCCCATGGCCCCAAATTGTTCCCCCTCTTCAAAGCAAAATCTCACACCCTAGATCCTCTCTCTCTCTCTCTCTCTCAAGGACTAAACAATCCCCCACCCTCCCCCCCCCACACACACACACTCTCTCTCTCTCTCAAAAGGACTAAAAGTGTATTCTCTCTCTCTCTCTCTCTCTCTCTCTCTCTCTCTCAAGGACTAAACAATCCCCCCCCCCACACACACTCTCTCAAAAGGACTAAAAGTGTATACTCTCTCTCTCTCTCATGCATTCTACTCTCTCTCTCTCTCTCTCTCTCTCTCTCTCTCTCTCTCTCTCTCTCATGCATTCCCTACTCTCCTCCTAGTGAGCATTAGGCAACCCTACACCCTTCCCTCTTCCCTCCTTCGTCTAGTGGAGTACCCAATTCATCCCTAATTCCTCAGTGTCTTCGCAAGCCCTCCTACCACATGTCACATCCCTATTATACCCCCCACTTGCCCTTGATGTTTTGTGTAACCAATATTGTAGTATCACATAAAGGTGTCCGATTCTTCAATGCTTATTTTCCATGAAATTAGTGCTAATTCAGTTGCACTTTTTCAAATGGAACATGGAACTCCTATGTTGTTTGTTGTTGTTTGCTTGTAATTCCAACTGGTGAACATTTTTAAATCAACATATTCAAACTTCATCCCCTAGTCTACAAAAAAACCTTTTTATACTTGCGTATGGAGGACCACTCAAGAGAAATACTTGTTTTAACAACCATAATATAATGGAACACCTTGTGTTATCTTTATTCAATTTTAGTTAGAGTGTCACATCTTGTCACAAAATTGTTGCACATTATACTTAGGATCTTAGCTTTTGACCTAAATGTATTTGCATCTAGTTCAACACCATTCAATCAATAAAATAAACTAAATTTTTGTATATATTTCACACATTAGTTGTCTAGTCCCAATATAATATAGTGTCTAGTATAAGATTTAATCTGTTTAAGCTAGATTTCATTTATTACATGGAAAATAATTTTGCGATCGATCCTCTCATAAAAATGTAACATGAAGTTTTGTAAAAGCTTCAAATAACATAAGAATGAGACGAGTACATGTGAAAATCTTTGCGAAATCTTGTGAAAAAATTATGATTGCATAAACTTCTTTTAACCACACATGTGCATATCCACATCCTCCCCTAGACTAAGGGGTTTATTCACTATCCATGCCTAGCCATGACATAGTAGTAGAGTGTGTGTACTCGTTCTATTCCTCATACTTAACAAGTTAAACCAACTTGGTACTATAGTGAACTAGAAGAGTATTATAGACACCTAAGACTTATTAATTGTTCTCATTACTATGTGTGGCCAAAATTCAAAGGTCCTTTTTCTTAATTACTTAGAGGATTTAACACATATTTTAGCTAACTTATGGGGGTTATTCCACAACATCCATTACATTGCATCCATTTAGTTGACAACGAAGACCTTATCATCTCTCACAAGAAACTATAATCAATAACAAGCAAGAGCTCAAACTTCCTAAAAACCTATCAAGTCTTTTAGTGTCAAGGCTTACTAAGAGAGCTTAAGTATGTAATGAAAGAACCTGAGAGGAGAGAGAAGGAGAGCTGAGGAGAGAGAAAGAGAACAAGAAGAAAAAGGAAGAAGACTAGAAGAGGAGAGAGAAACAGAGAAAAGAGGAGAGAAAGGAGAAGGAAGCCATGGAAGCTGGAGATGAAGGTGAAGAGTGTGATCTTGATAATAACTGGTTGCCCTAATCTGGGGCTCTTTCACCTTAAATACCCCGGTCAGTGTGACAGGGTGTCTAAACCCTAGTCGGTGTGTATCCCGCTTGTTACAATCCATCCCCATTTGAAAGGTTTTTGCCCTCAAAAACAAGGAGAAACAGAGGGGAGTGATGGGTGGGCTAAGGGAGGGTTGTAGAGTATTGCTCAGAGCCCTTGGACAATGAAGAACAGGTGTGGAGAGACTAGGGATAGCATGCAGTCCTGAACTGGTCGGTTGAAGTAAACTGGTCATAAATTTTGATAGGCGGCTCCAAATGGGGCGTACTATATGTCGAAACGGAGCTTAAGCGAGTACTTTGAGCCTATGTAGAATGCACATGCACGTGATTTGAGTAAGTACAAAACTGTTCTAAAAAAATGTGCAATCTCTGCAGGCGGGAAGTGGGCAAATTTGGGACATGACCGGCTAGTCTTCTAGCAGTTGAGGTTCATGGAGGTAGGTAAATTCATCGAGGATGGTTACTGGGCGCCAAGAGGCTTCTTCCAAGGGTAGGCCTTGCCATTTGATGAGGTATTCTTTGATGGATTGGGATCGTAAGTGCTTATCTCGCTGCCCAATGATTGCTTCAGGAACATATTAAGTGATGCCCTCTTCATCGATGGGGGGAAGTTCTTCCACATAGTCCACTGAGGAGTCTACAAAGGGTTTCAACTGACTGACATGAAACACATTGTGGATTTTGGTGGTAGGGGGAGTTCTAAGCGGTAGGCTAAGTCACCAACTCTCTTCAGGATGCGGTATGGGCCATAGAAGCGGTGGGCTAGCTTGTTATTGCTGCCCTCTTTGAGAGTGGAGTAGCGGGACTTGGGCACTTTCAAAGGGATCAATTCCCCTTCTTGGAATTCCAAATGCCTGCGCCTTTCATCAACATAGAGTTTCATGTGTGTTTGGGCCTTCTAAAGATTCATTTTGCATTGCTGAAGTAAAGCTTGCATGCAATCCAATTCAGCTTGACTCTGAGGATTGATCTTATTAGTAAACAAGACTGTAGGAAGGGGAACCTTATACCCATATAAGGCCTCAAAAGGGGAAACTCCAATGCTAGAGTATGTGGAGTTATTATATGCAAACTTAGCCAAGTGAAGCCACGTTTCCCAACTGTGCTGTACATCATGGCAAAAGTGCCTCAAGTATGTTTCAAGCCATTTGTTCACTCTCTCAGTTTGGCCATCAGTCTGAGGGTGGTATCCAGTGGATGGAGCAAGCTTGGTTCCCATGGAGGTGAAAAATGTCTACCAGAAGTTCCTCATAAACTTTGCATCCCGATCATGTACTATGACTTGTGGTAAGCCATGCAACTTGAAGACATTTTCCATAAATTGAGTGGCCACCTGAGAGGCAATATATTGGACCTTAGTGGGGATAAAGTGGGAAACTTTGATGAGGCGATCAACTACCACATAGATACTATTCCACCCTTTCTTAATCACGGGAAGGCCAGTGATAAAGTCCATTGTGATGTGAGTCCATTTCCCTTCAGGGATAGGGAGAGGCTGCAAGAGGCCAGCGGGCCTGAGTGTACTATCCTTGTTCTGTTGGCATGGAACACATTTGGTCACAAAGTCCTCGACGTCCCTCCATAAGCCTTTCCAATGAAAGCTCTTGGCAATCCTGTCATATGTTTTGAAAACACCCAAGTGACCGGTAGTGGGGCAAGAATGCATTTCTTCCATGATCTTCTGCATGAAGGGGGAAGTGTGTGGGATGACAATCTTGCCATGGGACCAAATAAGGCCATGCTTGAGCTGATATTGGGAGTTGTCAGCCATAACCCCATGCTGTAATTTTTGAAATATGTGGCTGAAGTGATCATCTAACAAGTAAGTCTCTTGGAGCTCTTCAAACCAATCACTGTGCAATTCTGAGATAGATGACACTCTGCATGCCCACATTCGAGAGAGAGAATCAGCCACAATATTATCCTTGCCCCGTGTGTGTGAAATGTCAAAGTCATAGTTTTGTAAGGTTGCCACCCATCGCCTTTGCTTAGGAGTCAAAGTAGAATGAGTCAAGAAGTATTGGAGGACTCGGTGATCGCTTTTCACTTGGAAGCGACTGCCATACAAATAGTGGTGCCATTTCTTAATGGCATGGAGGATGGTCAACATCTCTTGGTCGTATACATTCATTTGCATCTCCTTCTCATCAAGCTTGCGACTTTCAAATGCAATCACACCATGCTCTTGCAACAATACTGCACCAATACCCTAGCCACTGGCATCACAATGAATGGTAAAGAGATTAGAGAAGTCAAGGCAAATAAGGATGGGGGCTAAAGTAAGTGCGTCCTTTAACTATTTGAAGCTATGATCTGCAGTGGCATCCCAAAAGAATGACTCTTTTTTTAAGCGATTAGTCAAAGGTGCTGCAATGGTGGCATAGTGCTTAATGAAGCATCTGTAGAATGAAGAGAGACCAAGGAAGCCACGCAAGGAGGTGGTGGTGGAAGGAGTGGGCCAATCCTTAACACATTGCACCTTTTTGGGGTCAAGCTATATACCATTTTGGCTCACAATGTGTCCCAAGTACTCCACAGATGTCTACATGAATATACATTTTCTCTCCTTAGCAAAGAGTCGATGCTCTCCCAATATGTCAAACACCCTCCGAACATGTGTCAAGTGCTCCATAGATGACTTGCTATAAATGAGGATGTCATCAAATAAAAAAAGCATGAACTTGAACAAAAAGGGCTATAGGATTTTGTTCATGAGGTTTTGAAAGGTGGCAGGGGCGTTAGTCAATCCAATGGTAAAGTCCACAATCAGTCCTGAAGGCCATTTTGACCTCATCTCCTGCCCGCATACGAATCTGATGGTAGCTAGAGTGAAGTCAATCTTAGTGAAAAAGCATGCCCCTTTTAACTCATCCAACAAATCATCAATCCGTGGGATGGGGTAGCGGTTCTTCACTGTAATTTTTTTCAAATCTCTGTAGTCAATACACATGCGAAAGGAGCCATCTTTCTTTTTGACTAAGAGGACAGGGGATGCATAAGGGGAAGAACTTGGTTCAATGAAACCCATCTCCAGCAACTCCTTGATTTTCTTTGCAACCTCTTCATGCTCACACTTGGAGAGTCTATAGGGGGGTTTGTTCACTGGCTTGGAATGGGGCTCTAGGTCAAATGGGTGGTCCACTTGTCTCTTGGGAGGGAGGGATGTAGGCATCTGAAATAAGTCATTGTATTCCTCAAGTAAGGCTTGCAAGGTAGAGTCATATGATATTGTGGAGGGCTGATCAGAATTGTCCTTATTTAATTGCAAAACAAAGATCTGTGAGCATTTCTTAAACTCCCGTTTGAGTTGCTTTGCTGTAATGAGCTGAAAATCAGCATGATCTCGAACTCCCTCTAGGTGGATAGGGTATCCATGCATCATAAACTCCATGTAAAGCTGAGAGAAGTCCATAGCAATTTTCCCCAATTGTTTCAGCCAATCACAGCCCAAGAAAACATCAATGGGGCCCATATCTAGGGCAATCAGATCAACTAGTGCCACATAATTTTCAGCCACATAAGGGAACTGCAGGACATACATGTGTGCTGATTTCTTCTTCTCCATTTGCTACTTGGACCTTCAAGGGGTGGTGTAATGCCATAGGAATACATTTCAACCAGTCAATGGGTGATTTATTGAGAAAACTGTGAGTGCTTCCATTATCCATAAGGACAAAAAACATGCTTCCCATTGATACTGCCTTGAATGTGAAGGGTACTGGGGCTACGCGAACCCACCCAAGCATCCAAGGAGATCGAGCAAAGGGAAGTGGGAGGTGGGTGGGATGTTAAATCAAGTATTTGTGAGGGCGCACCGCCCGAGTCAAAGGGAAACCCATCCTCCAGGTCATAGAATTGCTCATGATCAACATCCTCAGTGGGCTCAGTCTGGTCAATGGCTAGGTCATCCTCCTCATTGTGCCAATCTTCCATGACATACATGCTATGAAATTTGACCATAGCTATCTCGTACGGGCATTTGGAGGCATGATCAGCAGTGTACTTATCTCCACATTTAAAGCATAGACCCTTTTCTTTCTGTTCCTTGACAACATCTGGGGAGATGAACCGTTGACTATTGGATCCATGGGAAGGTGATGTAGTGGACTGTTTATTTTCAGCATACCGATTTTCAGCAATAGAGCCCGATGTTGTCCCAAAAGTGCCCATTTTTCTTTCAGCATGGAAGGCGGGGTAAGTGGGTACTTTGGGGCTGTTATTAGGCATAAAAGAGCCTCGAAAACCACCTCCATATGGGGCCGATCGTGAAGGGATGTGGGGAGGTCCAACACTTTGCTAAAAATGCTCATTCTTACGGTACTTTCTTGCATATCTTTTAGCTAGTTCGATTGCATCAAACAGTGTAGTGGGTTTTTGGGCCATGACATCAGTCGATAGACTCGGTTCGAACCCATAGATGTACTTGTGCAATTTAGCATCGTCCACTGATGCTTTCCAGATACATGGTCAAGTTTATGAATTGATTGGTGTAGTCACATACAGTGAGGTTACGTTGGTCAAGAGTGTACCATCTTCTTGCCAACCGTTCTTTTTCCATAGGGGACACAAAAACTTGGACCATATGCATTTTGAAATCTTCCCAATCAATGAACTGTTGATTCTCTCGATTGATATAGCGCCACCAAGTGTGGGCAAAACCTTCCAAGTGGAGAGAAGCAAAAAGTATTTTCTGATCATCAGTGCGGGGGTAGATGTTGAAGTAGGACTCCAACTTGGACATCCATTCTTCTAGGTCCGATGGTGAGGGGGATTGCCCATTGTACTTTGTGAGGATGACCTTGTCACGCAAATCATAGGGGCCATGCTGCCCATGAAATCCTTGCTATCCATGCATCCCATGGTGGCCATACGTGCCTTGGTATCCATACATCCCTTGTGGTGCATTTAGCCCATGTTGTCTATTATAGCCATGTTGTCCATGATTGCCAGGCTGGCCATTTGTACCATATTGTCGTTGATGGGGTTGATTCATATGTGGTGCATGGGGGCTCCTAGGTAGAGCAGGTGAAATTCGACCCAAGGTGGGAGAAGGCCTCAAGTGAATGTTACCGGCATGGTGGACAGGGGAATTCAATAGGGGCTCATCATGCATATGAGAGGGTTCCCCGATCTCATAAGTAGGAGGGGAGATTCCCTTAGCGCCAAGTATACCCTGTGGTCCATGCGACGGTTCCTGATGTGGAGGGCGTCTAGAATCATGTCTAGAGTCATTGGTCTTCTCTTGGGATGAAGCGATCGCTAACTGAGCAACAAGAGCAATGAGCTGTTCTAAGGTCTATTGGGTCTTTGAGTTTGAGATAGCCATGTACTCGATCACTTCATCAAACTTAGACATCATCTAGTGGTGGTTGGTGCGACCATATCATTGTGGCGTTCCATATGATGGAGCTCATGTTGATAGAGGGTGTGATTAAGAAGGGCATACAGGTCTGTTTCAAGCATTTCCTCCTGTATGTCACCATGCTAATCTTGTGATGAGCTTGGTTCCTCTCCGGGAGTCTCTAATCTCCCTCTAGAGTTCCTCTTGGGCCTTGCTTTTGCCTTTCTGGCCAGCCATCTAGATGCAGTCCATAAAACCTGATGTCAGTAAAAGGGCGTAACTCTTAGTAGAAAACTCCGATTGCTAAGTTTTTGGGCTCTAGTCGAAGGGGACGATGGCCTCTTCAATATGAGCCATTAACCTTTATGAGAAAAAATTATCAAAAATTTTTGTAGGGTTTTACAGTGTGTGTCCTGGAGCGGTCTGCAACCTATCCATAGTGACCCTAGTGCACAAAAATGGGCATAACAGCATAACTCCGATTGGGGAGATTTTTGATTCAAACTAGAGGGGACAAAGCCTTCTTCAAGATGAGCTATAGATTTTAACCCCAAATTTAGGACAGAATTTTCTGCAATGGGATCTTTGTGATAGTCCTACAAGACTGTGACCAAAAACACTGCCTGTCCCTTAGTGCCAATGTCTGATATGGATAGAACATAGATCAAGGGGCCTGATCTGACACATCAACTGGGAGGTGGGCAAAGTTCCCCCCAAGCCAGGTTGTGCACCCCTTCAGGGTCTTAAGTGGTAAGGGAGGGTCACCTCTCTTTTATCTTACCACCTCGCCTAGCATCAGCCTTTTTCCTCAGCCGGAGTATACATGGCAGACATTTTTAATTAGCAATCAGCATGAGATACATTGGAAAGAAGACATTGTGCCTTTTCATGAGATGCAAGGAATGATGAAGGTTGGGGTAGGGGTTACCTTGGTAGTCCAGTGACTCAGTGGCTACTACTTACCCAATTTACAATGGCTAATATTCATCTAAGATCATAAGACAAAGTAGGGGTTAATGTCAGCCATTACAATGAAATTTGGGAAGAGGTATGATGCTTGTGTGCAATCTTGAATCTCTCCAACAATGGATTAAGCTCAGTAAGTGGCTAAATTGAGAGATTAAGATTAGAGCGGCATACCTCTTTAATGCTTGTGATGACCATTGAAGCCTGAATCATCATGATGTCGCTTGCTTCATGGATCAAGTCCTATTGTTGGTTGGGCATCCGTAGAAGAGTGCTTCAACATTTGAGTGCTCTTGCTGATGAAGAAGGCTCCCAAGCTTATCCCCGAGCTTGAGCTTCAAGAATGGGAAGCTTCAAGTGAAGCTTTCATGGCTGCCCGCAAAGCTCCCATACATGCTGAGCTCAATGTCTTCATCCGGGCAAGAGAAATCCTTCACGGGCTGAAGGGCATGTGGGATTGAGCTCTCGAGGTCAGGGAAAGCTTCAATTAGAAGAATCAATGGCTGTCCCAAACTGTTTCAAATAGTCCCAGCTGTTGTCCACCATGGAAGATGATTCCCGGGTCAAAATGCCAAGGGGGAGAGGAAGGGTATGATGAATCAGTGACCAAGAGTGCTAGGGAGGTGGAAAAGTAGGAGGAGAAGGTGGGCAAGGGTGCTGGAAGAGGTAGGAAGCTCAACGCAAAATGCGCTCCATTTTGCGGGCTGTTGCCTGCTGTCCCTAATGGGCTGAAGGTAGTCACCAGTGTGCTTGCCAAGTAGGAAATGGCCCTGGGGAGCTTGTGGGAGGGCTGAATGTTGAGGTTGAGGGCTGGGTGCAGCAAGAAGAAGGGATTTGGGGGCACTTCACCATGGGAGCTTGAGGGGACATCTTGATGGGGAAGAGAGAGAAGTCTGGAATAAAAAGTAACTGTGGTTTTTCCCTTCTCTAAACTGTTGAAACCCCAAATTGCCCTGGACTCCTAAAATTTGCATGAAAAGAAGTGACGACCTGCTACTTTAATCGTTTTACCTCCAGATATGTTTGAGTCTCCAGCCATAGCTCCTGCTTGCTCCAAAAAGTTGGAGTTAATTGTAGTCCTTCTTGTTGTACCTGTACGTGTAAGCTGAGTAACTAGAGTTTTTGGGATTTGAAAAGGGAGAAAGGGGAAAGAGGAAAAGGACCAAAGCCTGAAGCTCTGATACCACTTGTAATGAATGAAGCTGAGGGAAGAGAGAAGGAGAGCTGAGGAGAGAGAAAGAGAACAAGAAGAAAAAGGAAGAAGACTAGAAGAGGAGAGAGAAAGATAGAAAAGAGGAGAGAAAGGAGAAGGAAGCCATGGACACTGGAGATGAAGGTGAAGAGTGTGATCTTGATAATAACTGGTTGCCCTAATTTGGGGCTCTTACACCTTAAATACCCCAGTTAATGTGATAGGGTGTCTAAACCCTAGTCGATGTGTATCCCGCTTGTTACAAAGTATGCCAAAAGTTTTGTTTGTGCTTCCCTATCCATTCCTAACTTGTTTCTCAAAAAATGTCTTTTTAGTACGTGAATACTTGCAAGCACATTATCTCTAATATATGTGATAGAGACTCAAGGACTCTGCTTAGCAACCTATTCCTCAACACCTAGTATTGTATAACCTCATTTAACTTTGTACATTATCCCTAGCATTAATAAGCACATGACCTCTACTTCTCTTTCTACATTTGCATTGGTGTACTTGTATCTCTTTATCTACATGCCTTGTGCTTAATCTACTTCTTGCCACTTTCAACTCCTCTTTGTCAATGAACACCAATCTAGTATGGCTAAGATGTGGATCCAATCCTTCTTGTCCTTGATGGGATGTACTAGTTCAACCTCAGTGTAATCCTCCTACTCTTTTATTAGGCAAAGAAGTACATGGCTAAAGTTATCATTAGAGTACTTGAGATTTTCATTTGATAAACCATTTTTATTTTGTATATCTTCTATTGAGATTGACCATACTAAACCATACTGAAAACTCAAGAGATAGTGATGATCATTCTTGAAAATTTCGAGACCGTTGTCTATGTAGATTGAGCAAGGTTGCCATAATTGTTTAGGAAAGGCACCCATATAATGTATATGCTTTATGAGGATATTTGGTGTTACATCAAAAGGATGGAGACTTAGAAATTTAATGAGGCCCTCTTGAATATATGAGTATACCTCTTGAAGGATTCCCATGTTTAGGATTTGAGATATTATTAGTTCAAGCATCATGTTGTAGCTAGGCTTTGGTGTAATCAATGAGGTAGGGGTAGCATGATAATGAAATAATGCTAAAATTGGGAGCATATAAAAGAAACAAGAAAGCAATGTTACTTGTGACCTTCATTTGAGACTATCAAAATGAATGGATTTTATAGTTTTTACTAACTCAATTTTATCTTGGAAGACTGCTACTAATACCATCCCAACAATTTACAAGGGTTGAGTCCTCCTCTTGACATATGTCTTGAGATGATGAGTCCCATAGCACTGGAAGATTCCCTCATAAAGCCAAATCCCTTGTGCAAGAAATCTCTTGGAATAGCTAGCAAAGTTAAGGAATGCCAAACACCTATGGAATAAATAATGCTCCTTGTGAAGGCCAAACAGACCACACTATGACTAAGGGGTCTACCTTGCACTTGTCCAAGATCAAAGAGGTTTGAACAATAGATAGAGTTCTTCTAATCTAGAAATATGGGACATCCAAAGGTGGATTGCCAAATTGTCATAGTTGGAATACCAAATCTAATTAGCCTCTTCTAATTAGAGGGAGAGGAAAAGGGATACACTAAAGGGACCAAAGTAAAGGAAAAATAGACCAACTCAATGATTAGCCAAACAAAAGAATAAGAGTATAGCTTAGAAGAATGAATTGAGTGAGGACTTATCCACAATACTATTAGAAGAAAAAAAGAATCCCATGTTTGATAATCTAAAGTCCAACAACTTATTATGGTAAAGCATTCAAAATATTAATTGTTTGTGTAATTACTCATTCTTTTTTGTATCCCAAAAAGGTAGGAAGATTGTAGCAAAAACAACATTGCAAGTAAGAGTAGAAGTAGCAAGTCAGAAAGGAGTACTATCTAGTAAAATAGCAATGTGACTTGAAATCAAGAGTAGGAGAAAGAACTATGGAAAATTAGGATATTATTAGTAAAGTATTTTGGTATGTATTGGCTTAAGCAATCAAAATATCACATTATGTGCACTAAGGAAGAGATGACATTTGATAACATCCTTGGCAAAAACCTATTAAATTTAGAAAGGAATACTGAAAGAACAACCTATTTATTTGATTTAAATAAATAAAATAAAGCCAAGAAAAATCAAGAGTCATCATGGATCAATGATGTTGATGATGTATTCCTTGATGACTTACCAAAAGTACCTCCCAACAAGAAAAATAAAACCAATAAAAGTCAAGAATCATCATGGATCAATGACATTGATCATGTATTTCTTTATGACCTAGAAAAAGTACCTCCGAACAAGAAAATAGATCATAAAATTGATCCCTAGATCCAAATTAGTGCCAGAAAGGCCCTACATAAATGCATGTAACGATAGCCTTAGAACTCAAGGACTAGTTAACGTAATTGATTGAGCTAGGCTTTCTTTGACCACATAGTTTACCTTGTGGAGTACCTACACTCTTTTGAAAGAAGCAAGATGGGTCTCTCAAGTTTTCTATTGACTTTAGAGGTCTAAATCAAGTGACAATAAGAGACAAATATCCTATTCCTTGAATTGATGATCTTTTCGATAGAGTTCATGGAGCAAACATATTTTCAAATATTGAGGCTACGCTACTACTAGATCAGAATTAAGGATAAATGAATGCCCAAGATAGCCATTAGTATACATTATGGCCATTATGAAGTCTTAGTCATGTCTTTTGGATTGACTGTAGAAAATATTGTGACCATAGCCAAACAAATTTGTGCTAGTATTACAAGTACAAAGTGTATACTCCTATATAAAGTGAAGATAATCAAAGATTAAGGGTATTATTCAATTTGTACCCATATAAATCTCTTGTGTTCTTTTATCTCTCAACTCTTTTGCAATCCATAGATTTATCTAGGAGGGGATGGTGTTGCAATTCTAATCAAGATTATTTTAAATGATGATGGAACAAAGGGATGTAGTCTCATAGTATGTAATGTTGTATTGAAGTGTTTGTATGGTGTGATGTTGCTTAACATTAAATATAAGAAAAGTCCTAGCACATATGCTCTCAACCCCATGTACCATTTCTTTAAGAGCCGAGTCAATTGTAATTTTATTTAAGATGAACAAGCCTTACTTTGTGTGATGGAATATAAGATGGAATGAACCTTCTTGCTTGTGCATGTTGGTCTATTAAGGTTTTAAGAAAAGCTCACATCCCATCATTGCTTCTCTCTCACACTTTGAGGGTCTAAAATCTCATTTTTTGTGCATTCCAAGCCCCTCTCAAAGGCAATATACTTCAACTAGGCACATCAATTTCTTAGGTTATCTCCATTGAATCCACTCTTAAAGAGAATCTCTTAATGCTTGGTATAAGTGGCTAAAAATTCATGCTTCCCTAAAAAACTATTAAAGACATAATCAAGAATCTAGTTTACCTTCAAGGTTGTTTTGTCCATCAACTTTGGACCCTAAACTACTTCTATATGCCATAGACCTTGGTAAAGAATTGAAGAGGACTCCTTGCCTTTCTCTTATAGGCCACCGTTATTGCACTACCCCCCTCCCTAGTTGTCCTCCCTCTTCCATCTATCCTACACCTTCACCAATGCCTCCTCCCTCATCTATTTTTGCATCTCCCTTATGTATGTAGTCTGAAAAGGTACCTTAAATGGCCACCCCTCTCATCAACCTCCTCCATGTCTCCTTTTATCCCTCCTGCATTCCTCCTCCTCTATGACTATTATACCCCCCCTATTCCTCCCCCACAAATTGCATAGTGCTATGGTGCATAGTGTTGAGAAATACATCTTAGCTTATGGGCATATCCTATGTATGCATTAAACTAAGGAAGATTGCGTGTAGAGGTGACTTTAAGTCAAAATAGTACCTATCCACTTTCAAAGATACTCATAGTAGAGAGCAAGAGATAGAACAAGAAGAGAGTGAAGAATGAAGAAGAAGAGGATGAATTGAGCCTCCATACCTTGTGCCTATTTCCCTTCCATTGTGTTTCTACTTTGAATAATTTCTATTGATATTAGAGTGAGAGTCAAGAATCCAATGGAGGAGCATGTCAAACAAGGTCTGTATTGAATGTAAGCCTGTTGTCCTCAGCTAAATTAGGTGTAGATCCTCATCTAGTCAAATCAAAATAGGTGTATGGATTGCAATAGATATTTGAGCTCAGATTTTGGGATGTACTCCTTGATTTGAATGCATTTGGGAAGCCATTGAAGGCTGCGAATCATGTATGACAAGAAGGTTTCAGTTTTCTTTTTGATACATATTTGTACATGTATTGGTGCTCGAAAGCAAGGGGGTTGTTGAAGCTGCTCAAACCTTGCTTAACCACGGGGCCTACTTGAGAGGAAACACAAATGCAACTTATGGAAGAAGCATAGGACATGCTTGTTGAAGAAGTAGGGGAACTTATCTTTATCAAAGAGAAAGAGGAGTAGTCGAAGCTTTGTGATTGGGAGTAGAGAAGGAGCTTTAAGCTCAAAATCTCATTTATTAGAACTTGAGTAGTATGCCCTTGCCAAGATCGACCTCCTCATCAACAACTCAAGGCCCATGTGATTTCACATGGCCAAAAAATGATGCAAAGAAGCACAAGAATTTTTTGCTTAATAGGCTTACTAGTAAGCCTTAGTCAAAGGTTAAAAATGCCCCGCCCCTCCCCCGCGCCCCAATTCACACCTTTTACATTGTTAAATATTAAACTAGTTTCAATCTATGTGTTCAAACTAGAATATTTTGAATTGGTTATTCTAAGATATGGGTTCACATTGAGCATGCCTTGAGTTGGTTAACTATGAACTAGTTCATAGAATTGAGTGTTCACACTATAATGAGAAGAGCTAATTGTTTTTAAAAGGAAAAAAGTGCTTTTTATGCAACTTTTGGGTGCCATTTTGGAAGGGAAAAAAGTATACAAAAAAAAAAAGGGTTGAAATTCATATTGATTCACTTTTAGCATTAAAAAATAGTAGAAATATATAGGGAAAATTGTTGCAAATTAAACTACATTAACGAAACTACATGATGGAATGCCCAAATTTAGACCTGTATTTTGATGCTTTTTGGGTCACACAACCACCATTTGAGCTTTGTATTCAATGTTTTTTTATGGATAGTAGATATATATCATGTGAGATGTGACATTGCTATTTTTGGCTATAATCAGGTACATGTATGGCACTTATTTCATTGGATTTTTGTTTACATACATTGTTATGGACTTATTTTAATGGTTTTTGGTTTTCAAACCTATGCTAATGATGCATGGTGGATGTATTATTCTTCAGTAATTATTTGGCATATTGTATATTGCTCGCTTTCTAAAATTGCCATAGTCATAGTGTTGGAAACTTTGCAAACAACATAGATTGTTGGAGACAAGTTGACAAAGGAAAAACTATAATGTTTGGTTCTATCGCATCAATAATTTCCTTATGCAAAGAGGTTTTTCAGATCTCATTACACGTGAGGATGCATGTTTAGAGCTTCTTGATGAGCCAAGCAGGAAGAGAAGAAGGTCTATAAAGATTGGACAAGTAAAAATATAAAGGTTTACATCGTATTTCTATATGCAATATGGAGACTTTGATTCTCCACATAAAAAAGGCAAATACGTCTAAGGATGCATGGGATATAATTGAAAAGATGTATAACACTTGTATGAAGGCAAGTAATATACCATTAAACCAAATCCTACATTGTACATGGCACAAAAAATGGAGCTTTAATGATATGTTGCAGAGATTAAATGAATTGCAGAGGATCTTGCTTTGATTAATGCACTTATTAATGATGACGACTTGGTTTTTTCAGGGGTTCTAAGATAAAGTTGGAGGCTCAAGAGTTAGAGGAGGGCAAAAACCTCAGTTACTTTTTGCTCTAGTCGCTTCCTCTTTCTTCTCTTGCAAGCTAGCATGGCTAGCTAGGTCCAAGAACCCTCAAGGTCTCCACTCCCACACCCTCTCTAGGACATCAACAACCATTACAGCTTGACTCCTTGCATTCCTAGTATTAGGTAGAGCACCATATTGGTGGGGATCTTCCTAGTGGTAGTAGCTAGGGATCAGCTCCAAATTGTGGTGCTTTTTGTGGTGCTATCCGTGGCTTACCTACTCCATCTCTAGCTCTATCCCTCCTCTCTCGTGCCCTACTTAGCTCAAGCAACCTCTCTTCACTCATCTTGATTAGGGTTTGATCCTTTTCCTTCAACATTTGAGCTCCCCTCTCTTGCAAACCCTAGTTCATTGCCATATCTTGCTTTGATCAACCATTAAACCTCAATCTCGGGGGGGGGGGGGGTCACTCATAAATATATGTATATATAACGTGAGTTCAAAATAAGGGGTTTTTAAAACACCATTTTTATACATTTTTTACATATAGAAGGGTGTCATATAAAGGGGTTACTTACAGATTCAATAGAAAAGGGTTGTGTTTTGTCCAATAAAAATTCACAGATTAGGATATTTATAAATAGGCCATGAACGCACGTTATATAGAGGATATATATATATATATAGTGAACCCCCCGAGAGCTCAATACAAGGTTCCCAACCTTTGAAATCTTAATCCTAAGGAGTTCCTTCAATCATTATTGGCCACACTTACCGGGATTCAAGACATGGAGCTCATCATGCAAGGATTTCTTATGGGCAGCCACGAAAGCTCCACTTGCAGTTTTCAATTCTTGAAGAGCAAATTAGGATCCATCACAGGAGTCACCACCATCAAAGGAAGAACCAAGCTCTTGAGGATTGTACCCATTAGAGTGCTTTGCTTACTTGTGCCGACTTAATGGATAATTTGAATCACTGTGGGATCATGCTTTATCCATCTACTTCAAGCACTAAAGAGTAATGTTAATTCAATCTTAATCTCTCATTGTAATCCACTTGGTGAGCTTAGTCTTTTTCTTGGAGAGATTAAGGATGCATATTGCGCACATTGAAGAGTCCTTCATTGAATGCATACTACCCATATGAAATCAATAGCCTAATTGCTCCCCATTTACTTTCCAATGCATCATGTTAACTCTTCTTCATTGATTATTACTAACTCTAACACTTACCCAATCATGTGTGTATTGAATTGATCCCAAGCGGATAATAATCCATTGTAAAAGGGAAAATGGAAACTAGTGAGTCATTGAGTTGCCAAGATAAGCTCCACCCAAGCTCTTGTTCAATCCTTGCATCTCATGAAAAAGCCCAACGTCTATTTTTTAATGCATCTCATGCTGATTGTGTATTTAAAAATGTCTGCTATGCATACCCTGACTAAGGAAAAAGGGTGATGCCACATGTGATGGTAAGCCAAAAGAGACGTGACCCCCCCTTACCACTTAAGACCTTGAAGGATGCACAACTTGGACCATGGGAAATCTTGCCCACCTCCTCGTAATCAGGAGCCTGATATTTGTATGTAGGTGTAGTTACACTCCATGATCACCCCATTCTCGATGAGATGCCCCCTGATTCGACACACTTCCAGTGATTAAGACACCCATGTATGGCACTTGGCATGTATGAAATTCGTCTTTGCGTGGAGCAAGCTTGAGATTGTTGTGGATAAAGATTACCTCGGAGATCACAAAGCTTGTTTGAAATGTAGAAGAACCTTATGAGTGTGGGAGACAATGTAGAAGTGCTTAAGAGAGTGGAAAAGTATGTGTTTGAGAAAAGGCTTTACTCCTTAGAAAGTATAGGGAGTCATGGGTCTTAAAGGCATGATTAGAAAATGATTGGAAAGCTTAAAGGAAATTCTAAAAACACAAAAGGAGAGGCAAAAAAACAAAAATAAAGACGAACGATTTGGATTGTGATTGATATAAAGGCGGCCATAGTGGATGTTTCGGGGGGGCATTGATTAGAAGAATTTCAGATCAGAGGGTGGCAGCATATTTTGCGAAGACTTCGTTTGTACTCAGCTCGAGAGCTTTTATGTCAAGAATTATGTGGTCGGCAGGATGCATGAAGTAAGGATTCCAATGCACATGGAGAAAACTCTTGCCCTGCAGGAACAAATAGAGAGGATCAAAGAGGGCTCTCAAAGGTCGAGAAATTTATGCCAACCGCCTTCAAGGCACTTAGGAGAAGTATCAAAGGGCCCTTATATTATGTTTTTTTGAATTACCTTATATCATGTTTCTTTGAATTACTTGTTCCTTGAAGAAGAAGTTGTAGAATTTGTGGTATTGCTAGTGTATGAAAATTCTTTCTTCCTTCCTTGGTTGTGTTGATGTTCTTTGTGAGTTACATGAGGCAAAGTTCTAAAGATTTCGTCGTGTGTTGAGGTTGGGGAAAGATTATTGAATTATTGAGTTGTTTTGTAACTTGGAGATAGTTACTCAAATTGTTCTAGGTAGTATTCAAGTTTTCTGAAATCTAGCATCAATCCACAACTTGTAATGGCACTCATTTTTCTTGCATGTATTGGGTTGTGAGAGGGATTTATTCTCGATCACTACTCACGATACATTATTTTTGGTGCCCTTGTTGAGGAGCACCGAAAGTGGTTTGGTGCTATATTGTGGTAGTTGGATTTATTTCAGACATGCCGAATTTCCATGGGAGATTGGACAAAGATGTATACTCTTGGGTGGATTATGTGGAGCAGTGTATGCACATGTTTGATATTGTGAATGATGAAGATATGGTGAATGTTGCTTTACAGAGATTTGCAGACTATGCCTTGGAATTGTTAGTTGTGTCCTGGGTGATATTATTAGCAGTTATGTCTTGAATAGCAGTAGTTAGGAAAGTATTATGAGCATCTTATGTTATGAATTTTAAGCATTGAAGAAGTTCACTCGATCATCATCGCTCATAATTTAGATTGTTGAATTGTAGATATGCCTTGCTTGGACACCCTAAAAGTTTCTATTCGGAAAACTATAAAAGAAATGCCTTTCTCAAGAAAACCAATTTTTATGATGTGCTAAGACTCACAAGCTTTCTTCCTATCAAATCTTTGCTCAATTTGGAGTTTTGTATCAAAAGTTATGTTTAGTTCAAGTAAACAAGACTTGAAATAGGAAAACAAATAGAACACTAGCTTTTTGTGTAGATGTTTCATCATGATTAGTCACTCTTGTGTTTCTCCGTTTCCACCAAAATTAGCTAGATCATCATCTATTCTTGGCCAAAAAGTAAAGCGAAAACATTTTGAGCATTGTTCATATTTCTCGTCTATGTTGGAGCGATTTCTTCTCTCACACGTTTTCTCTATTTTGGGTCACTTTATTCTTGCCCACATTGCGTCTATCTTGGGTCTCTTTCTTTTGGATTGTGCTTTTTGAACTAAATGTCTTTTCTTACAGTTGCACTTTCATTGTCATTTCATATATGATGTGCAAATTCTGTGATCTCATATTGTATGTATTCTCTTACTGAGCTATGTCAAATTCTATAATCGTCAACAGATTTCCTTCTCGATAACGTTCCCTCCCTCACTTTAAAAGACAAGGATTCCTTGGGTGAAAAGTAAAGATGCTACTAATTCTTGAAGGTGATGACTTGCATGATATTGTTCTTGGTAATTATGAATGTCTGCCTCAACCAATTGATCAAACTCATGATAATATACTTGTAATTGAAGGACCTATCTTTGAAGAATGGAAAACTATCAATAATGAGTGGATCAGACACAACAAAGAAAATTGTCGATATATTCTTTCTGCTCTTCAAGAATCTCTTATGCTTGATGTATGTAATCTTTCAACCTCACAAGCTATATGGGAGTATTTGATAGCAAATTTTGAGAAGAAATCTATTATAGAAATACTTTATCTTAGTAGTTAGCCCACTGAGTAACAATACAACATCGGAACTTCTATGATGACACATATCGAATCATTCAAGAACATTATCAATAAGCCTACTGCTGCTGGTGATGCTATTCAATGAAAGAAATTTGTAACACAACTTCTTGGCACTGTAAAGGATCTTGCTTATGATAATATTGTTAGTATGTTATCTAACAAAGATGGGATCAATTTTGATCAAGCTTGTATATCTTTGATTGAATATTCACAACAACATGAAAGATGACACACAAATCAACAAACAATTATGATCTCACAAGAGGAACATAGTCATTAGAACAAATCGACCAAGATTTACTTGCTCGAAGGTGTCCCTTTCCAGCCTATACACATAAGAGTCATCGTGGTGGTAACTTCTCTCCTCTCACATTTCCTAACAAACATTGTTTGTATTGCAATAGAAATGGTCACACAACAGGTGGTTGTTGGGCAAAACAATATGATGAAGAATATGGTATTACATATAAACAACCACGTTTATCCAGATATTATTCTCCTTGTGACTACTGCAAAAAGAGTGATCATCTAACCCATCTATGTTTCAAGAGGCATTTTGATTCAGATCCTAATAGAGCATATGCTCCTACACATCACAACACTACCTCTACTGAAGAAGTAAATTGTGCGAGTTATTCTATCTCTCCGAAAAGGATACTTCCTGTTCATGATGGATCTCTTTTTATTATTGATTCTAGTGCTATGGGAAACATGGCATATCAGTCCCAATGGTTACATAATTATCATTCTATTCTTGTCAAGAAATTGGTTTATCTTGCTGATGACATAACTTGTCAAGTCAAAGGTATAAGTGATTTATATCTCAGTACTCTTTCTTCAACAAGAACTCTGTATGGAGTTTTACATGTCCTAGATCTAAAAAGGAATCTTCTTTTAGTTGTAAGACTTGTGGATCTTGGTCTCTTTGTCATTTTTGACCATAGCAAGTGTCACATTAAGAAAAACAATCAAACCATAGTTGTTATTTCTCGAAATGGTAATCTTTTTGAGTTATCTTTAAATGAAGATGTTGCAAATGTTGTTACATCTCCTGGCAATCTTAACAACAAAATATGGCATCATCACTTTGTTCAGTTTGATTTTTCTAAGCTTGTCAATCTTTATTGGTGTAACCTTGTTCAAGGTATGGAATTCAAAGCTCGTCCTCATATGGATATTTGTGAATATTGTGCACTTGGAAAGCATTTTCACAAACCCTTTTCCATTTCCACCACAGCTCATTCTAGAGATTTGCTTGATCTTATTCACACTAACATTTGTGGTCATTTTTCCCTATCAAAATCTCAATATTAGTATTTCATGACTTTTATTGATGATTTCTCAAGTTTCACTACAGTTTTTCTCTTGCGACACAAATTAGAAGCTTTATTATCTTTTAAGCAATATAAAAAAGCTACAGAACTTCATATTGTTCATCACATCAAGAAACTTTGCAGTGATAATGGTGGAGAATACATTTCAAATGATTTAAAGTAATAATCAGGGTATTCATCATGAATATACATTTCCCTTCTCTCCTCAATAGAATGGTATTGTTGAACGTAAAAACATGACTATTCTCAATGCCATGTGATGTATGTTCATTCATTCTGGCTTATCTCAAAATTTCTAGGCTTAAAGGGCCAAGCTTATCAACTGATGTAATGGCTCAAAAGTGTTCCAGCTTATTTGATGCAATTAAATTGGTTGAATAGTATGCTCATAAGTATGTAGCTCAACCAAACCCTCTAGGAGGTGCTTATAGGAGGGATAAAATACCCACGTACCCACCATTTAATTCTTCTAAATTATAGTTAAAATCTAAAGCAAAAAGTAATACACAATCGATTGAAAATTCACCATGACCCACTTCAACACAAGGTAGCCAAGTAGACCTCTTTCAAGATCATAAAGAGAAAAGCCTATGCTTTCAATGTGGGGGAAAAGCACATGATGAATCATGCATCTAAATGTGCTTACAAATGAGCTAAACTCAACAATATGCTTATCCTAGAGGATGTGGTATAGATGAGGATGACCCCAAGGCTCACTTCTACGATACTATGGATGGACTAGATCATGATTATCCTTTTGAATTGGGCAATATTACCACCCATCGCCTTTGCTAAGGAGTCAAAGTGGAGTGAGTCAAGAAGTACCGGAGCACTCGATGGTCACTTTGTGCTTGAAAGCAACTACCATAAAAATAATTGTGTCATTTCTTGATAGCATGGAGGATGGCCAACATCTCTTAGTCATACACATTCATATGTATCTCCTTATCATCAAGATTGTGGCTCTCAAATGCAATCACACCATGCTCTTGCAACAATACTACACCAATACCCCTTTCACTAGCATAAGAGTAAATGGTAAACATCTTGGAAAAATCAGGGCATTAGACAAGGATGGGGGTGGAAGTAAGCATTTTCTTCAACTATTTGAAGCTATGATCAATGGTGGCATCCCAAAATAATGATTCAATTTTTAATCAATCAGTCAAAGGTGTTGCAATGGTGGCATACTACTTAATGAAGCATCTATAAAATGAAGAGAGACCAAGGAAGCCACGTAATGAAGTGGTACTAGATGGGGTGGGCTAGTCCTTAACACATTGCACCTTCTTAGAGTCAGCTTGTATGCCATTTTTGCTCACAATGTGTCCCAAGTACTCCACGGATCTCTACATGAAGATACATTTTCTCTCCTTAGCAAAGAGTTAATGCTCTCTTAATATGTCAAACACCCTTCTGACATGTGCCAAGTGCTCCTCTTGTGACTTCTTGTAAATGAGGATGCCATTAAAGAAAAGTAGCATTAGTCAACCCAAAAGGCTCTTAAATGTGGCGGGGGCATTAGTCAACCCAAAAGGCGTAACTAAAAAATGATAAAGCCCATGATCAGCCATGAAGGTCGTTTTGATCTCATCTCCCTCCCTCATACGGATCTGATGGTAGCTAGAGCGAAAATCAATCCTAGTGAAAAAGCATGCCCCTTTCAACTCATACAGCAAGTCATCAATCTGTGGGATGGGGTAGTGGTTCTTCATTGTGATTTTTTTCAAGTATTTATAGTCGATGCACATGTGGAAAGAGCTATCTTTCTTCTTGTCAAACAGGAGACTGGGGATGCATAATGGGAGGAACTCGGTTCAATGAAACCCATCTCCAACAGCTCCTTGACTTGCTTTGCAACCTCTTCATATTCACACTTGGAGAGTTTGTAAGGTGGCTTGTTTATTGGCATAGAATGGGGCTCTAAATCAATTGGGTGGTCCACTTGCCTCTTAGGGGGAAGGGTTGTAGGCATCTAAAATAAATCATTGCATACCTCAAGTAGAGCATGCAAGGTTGAATCCGTAGATACTTCCGAGGGCTGATCGAAATTTTCCTTATTCAATCGTAAGACAAAGATATATGAGCATTTCTTAAACTCATGTTTGAGTTTCTTTGCTATAATGAGCTGAAAATCACCATGATCTTGAATTCCCTCTAAGCGGATGAGCTGTCCATGCATCAAAAACTCCATCTAGAGCTAAAAGAAGTCCATATCAATTTTCTCCAATAGTTTCAGCCAATCACAACCTAAGACAACATCAATGAGGCCCATACCTAAGGCAATTAGGTCAACCAATGCCAAATAATTTTCAACCAAGCATAAGGGAACTACAGAACATACATGTGTGCGATTTCTTCCTCTCCATTTGCTACTTGGATCTTCAAGGGGTGTTGGAATTCCGTAGGAGTGCATTTCAACTGGTCAATGGTGGCTGATTTATTGACAAAATTGTGAGTGCTACCACTGTCCACAAGGATGAAGAGACATGTTTCCCATGAATACTGCCTTGAATGCGTAGGGTGCTGGGGCTTCGAGAACCTATCCAAGCATCCAAGGAGATGGAGCAAAGGGAGATGGTAGTCGGGTGGGATGTCAAATCAAGTGCCTAGCATGGGCAACTGCCTGAATCAAATGGGAACCCATCCTCCAGGTCATAGAATGCTCATGATCCACATCCTCAACATGCTCAACATGGTTAGTGGGTAAGTCATCCTCATCATTGTGCCAATCTTCCATGACATATATGCTATGAACCTTGACCTTAGCTATCTTATAAGGGCACTTGGAGGCATGATCAATAGTATACTTATCCTCACAACATCTAGTGAAATGAACTGTTGGCCCCCATTGGAGCCATGGGAAGATGATGCAGTGGACTTTTTATTTTCAGCATACTTACTCTCAACATTAGAGACAAATGTTATCCCAAAAGTGCCCTATTTTCTTTTAGCATGGAAGGTGGGTATTTTGGGGCTGTTATTAGGCATATAATTGCCTCAAAAAACACCTCCATATCAGGCTGATCTTGAAGGGGTACGGGGCTGTCCATAACCTTGCTGAAAATTTTCATTCTTATGGTACTTCCTTGCATATCTTTCACCCAATTCAATTGCTTCAAATAGTGTGATAAGCTTTTGGGCTATGACATCCACTGATAGGCTTAGTTCCAGTGCATAGATGTACTTATGCAATTTGGCATCATCGTTGGTAATCCTCTCCATATGCATAGTCAAGTTTATAAATTGATTTGTGCACTCGTGTACAATGAGATTACGTTGGTCAAGAGTGTATCATCATCTTGCCATCCGCTCTTTTTCCACAAGGGATACAAAAACTTGAACCATATGCATTTTAAAGTCTTTCCAATCAATGAACTAATGATTCTCTTGATTGATATAGCGCCACCATGTGTGGAAAAATCCTTCCAAGTGGAGAGAGGAAAATATGATTTTCTGATCATCTGTGCAAGAGATTGAAATAGGACTCTAACTTGGACGTCCCTTCCTCCAAGCTTGACGGTGAGTGAGATTTCCCATTGCACACTTAGGGAGGAGAATCTTGTCACACAGATCATGAGGGCCTTGCTACCCATGAAACCCTTGATGTCCATACATCCCATGATGTTTGTACATACCTTGCTACCCATACATACCATGTGATACATTTATCCCATGCTACCCATTATTGCCATGCTGCCCATGATTGCCATGCTAGCCATTAATACCATACTGTCCATGATGGGGTTGATTCATATAGGTTCCATTTGGGCTTTGAGGGAGAGTGGGGGAGCTTCTACCAATGGTAGGAGAGGGCCCCAGTGGGGGGGTTGGCTACATGGTTGATGGGGGAGCTCAACAAGGGCATGAACAAAAGAGGATTCACCAACCTCATAGGTAGGAGGGGGAATACCTTTAGATCCAAGGATGCCCTTTGGGCCATCCATTGGCTCCAGTGGTGGTAGGCATCTAGATTCACACTTAGATTCATTTGCCTTCTCTTGGGATGAAGCTTTAGCTAGCTTAGCAACAAGAGTGTGGTGACTTGATCCAAGGTTTGTTGAGTTCTAGAGTTTGAGAGAGCCATTTGCTCAATTGCTTCATCAAACTTGGATATAATTTGGTGGTGGTTGGTGACCATGTTATTATGCCTTTCCATGTGATGACACTGTCTATCCCTTAATGCAAAAGCACTATATGAATGGCTCATATACTGAGGGACCTGAGCAACATCATAAATAACATCCTGAGCATATTGATTATCAAGAATCGCGTGATGGGGGGACTTGCTTGAGCTGCTGTGCCAAACACACACTGTATACACAATAGGAAGCTCACTCAAGAACACACGAAGAGAGATGGAGGCCAAAACGTTTTCTTGCTGGTTTTTTTCTTCTTACTTTCACACACTATACAATGTACACAAAGTATAGATAAGATACAACATAAAGAAAAATGGCCTACTAAGTCAAACAGTGTATAACTGACTACACTAATCGACTGGTGCTATGTCTTTGCCAGTTGTAGGTAGGTGTAACAAACTAAATATAATAAGTGATAAGTCAGTGGCCATGTGAGTATCATAATGACCACGAACGTGCTAAGTGTAGATGTGCGAACCCATCTAGCCAGGCGGTCCATCATCAATATTCGCACATGTTGAGCTTGCCATCTCAACACTCCCCCTCAAGCTCAACTCTATCTCTACAACTCCAAGTAAGCTTCGGAACTTTCGAATCTTCTCTACACCCAATGCCTTTGTGAAAATGTTAGCTATCTGATCCTGTGTGCTGACATATAGCAAGTCAACCTCTCCTACAAGTACCTTTTCTCTCACAAAGTGGTAGTGCACCTCAATGTGTTTTGTCCTAGCATGGAACACTGGATTCCTAGCTAGCTGTATATTGCTCATGTTGTCACAATGAATGACAACTGGACCATCTCCCTGCACATCCAAATCTACTAATAACTTTTGCAACCATACCACCTCACATGCTGCCATAGCAGCACCTCTATACTCAGCCTCTATACTCGATAAAGCAACCGTCGGTTGCTTTTTGCTGCTCCATGTAACTGCTGCACTACCAAGGGAAAACATGAATCCACTTGTAGATCTTATGTCTGACATGCTACCAGCCCAATTTGCATCTGTGTATCCAAAGACTTCTATGTCCTTACCTACCTCATAAAAAATTCCATAATGTAAAGTGGACTTTACATACCTCAATATACGTCTAACTGCATCCAAATGAGGCTTTCTAGGCATCTGCATAAACTGACTGACAAGGTCAACAACATAGCTCAAGTCTGGCCTTGTGATAGTCATGTAAATCAAACTCCCTACTATCCTCTTGACCATAGTAGAGCCTTCTATCTCATCCCCAACATCAGCACTCAGCTTCACATTTTGCTTCAATGGTACTGAAAGAGGCTTACATGCTGTCATACCATACTTGGATAACATATCCAAGCCATACTGCCTTTGGGATAGCCATATACCATCATCACATCTGATCACCTCATTACCAAGAAAGTATCTCAGCTCACCCAAATCTTTCATCTCAAACTTCTTCTTCAAGAAGTCCTTAACTTCAGCAATCCCATTGTCACTGTCACCAGTAATAATCAAGTCATCCACATAGATGACTATGATGACCAAACCTGCATCTCCCTTTCTCACATAAAGTGAGTGATCAACATCAGAAATACAAAATCCAATATTAACAAGATACTCTCCAATCTTGTCAGACCATGCTCTAGGTGCTTGCTTCAGCCCATAGAGCGCCTTCTTTAACCTGCACACATATGTGGGATGCTCTAAACCCTCATAGCCTGCTGGCTGCTCCATATACACTTCTATTTGCAATTCAACATGCAAGAAGGAATTCTTAACATCCATTTGCTGCAAACTCCAACCTTTGGTTGTTGCCAAGGAAATCACACACCCAACAGTTGCCATCCTAGCAACTGGGCTAAATGTCTCTTCATAATCTATGCCATATGTTTGAGCATAGCCTTTTGCAACCAGCCTAGCCTTATACCTGCTAACTGAACCATCTACATTATGCTTGACTTTGTAAACCCACTTACAGCCAATAGCTTTCTTACCCTTAGGTAAGGGTACCAAATCCCAAGTCTTATTGGCTTCTAATGCAGCCATCTTCTCATCCATTGCTGCATCTGAATGAGCATGACTAACAACATCCTCAAAACAAGTGGGCTCAACATCCTCAACTAGTTTCACCATATAAGCATAATGGTGAGATGCATAACCTTTAAAACCAAATCTTTTAACAAGGTATCTAACCCTGCTACATCTGCATACCACCGAATCACTCAATGGAGCCTTTACATTACTATGAGCTCTCTGTACACCTGGCATCTTGACTGAAGGAATGCCAAGCTCATCATCCAAACTCTCCGAACCACTAGAATCTCCATTAAATCCCAAATGACTGGTAGATGCATCATTACCATCCAGTACTTTCTTCTTTCCTTTGTCCTTCCCTACAACACTTATAGATCCACGTGAAGATGTGGGGCTACTCCTTAGTCTCCCAGACCAAGGGCTCACTGTAGGTATAGTACCAGATGATGTTTTTGGTCCACTAAGACTCCGTGATTCTTGTTTATCTTTCTACACATAGCTGTCCTGATCATTATCATCATCCAAAACATCACCAACACGTGTATACCAACTTCCCATCTCATCAAAGATAACATCCCTCCTCACTATGAACTCACCTGTGACAGGGTTATAACATCTATACCCTTTCTGCTCTTCCAATAAAAACACATTTTTTTGCCTTTGGATCAAGCTTCTTCCGTAGCTCATCTGGCACATGAATGTATGCAACACAGCCAAATACCTTCAAGTGTGATACATCAGGCTTCTTGCCAGTAAAGCATTCTTCAAGAGTCATCCCATGAACTGTAGTTGTGGGAGTTCTGTTCATAATGTAAACAGCAGTATGGACAGCCTCAGACAAAAAATGTTTGGGCATATTCTTTTCAGCCATTAATGCCCGTGCAACTTCTGCAATATGCCTATTTTTTCTTTCTGGAACACCATTTTGCTATGGGGTATACCTGCAAGTAAATTGCCTCTTTATCCCATGAGTCCTCAAGAAGCCACTGACTCATTAGAGAGGTACTCTCCCCCTCCATCTGATCTCAAGCACTTTACTTTTAAGCCTCTTTCTGTTTCAACAGCTGCCTTAAAAAGATTTGAAGTACTCAAACACATCACTTTTTTCCTTCATGGAGTATAACCATAACTTCCTTGAACAGTAATCAATAAATGTGACAAAGTATTTGCTGCCACCAAGAGATACATTCTGTGTAGGCCCCCAAACATCTGTATGCACTACATCAAGTATTTTTCTACTCACTTCTCTATCATGCGAGAAGGGTTGTCTTGCCTGCTTGCCAAACTAGCATGCTTCACAAACTTTATGCAATTCTGCAACTCTAAAAGAAGCCAACCCTGTAACCAATCCTCTGGATTGTATTAATTCCAGCCTTTGCACATTTGCATGTCCAATACGTTTATGCCATATTTCAATATCTTCAACTAATCCTTTTCCTTTAGCATACATAGCAGCATCCATTGCAAGAATTCCAGCATCTAAAGTGAACATTCGGCCAACTCTACTTCCTTTTGCAACCAACTTGCACTTATCATTAAAGTCTTCTACAAAACAACCTTTTGCATTGAATCGGACCTGCAACCCCTGCTCTACCATTTGGCCAACAGATACTAGATTCTTTGTAATTGATGGCACATATAATACATCTGTCAGACTCTTTGTCTGGTCATCATAGGAACCTTTCAAATATGCGAAATTGGGTGGCATGAATCATCACCCTTCTGCACATAACCTGGGTTTTGTAAGTCTTGCATCTCTTCAAACCATTCAACATGACTGGTCATATGATTAGATGCACTTGAATCGACATACCATACATCATCATGTGTCCCCTTTCATGTAACTGCATTCATCATATGCTGCATAACAAACAGACACTCATTTTTGTCTTCATTCTATCGTAAAGACGATGCATAGTTTCCTTGCTGCAATTTACCACTGTGAATATCATCCTTCTTTGCATAGCAATGGGCTGCAATATGGCCTGTTTTGCCATAATAATGGCAAACAATAGCAGAATTTCCAGAACCTCTATTCTGCCATCCACCTCTCTCCCTAGAGCTTCCCTTGCCTCTAAAGTTTCCTCTGCCTCCAGAAACCTGCATTTCACCAAACTGTTGATTGAACCTGTTTTGCTGGTTATCTTGAGTGCATCCCATACCACGGCCTCTCAAAGAGGATCTACCACGTCCCCTTCTTGAACTCGAGTAAAATGCTTGGACCTGTTTACCATTTCTTTTAGACGAATCACCCTGCATATTGATCTCTTCAGTAATCATGAGAGAGATCAGCTCATCAAATCTAGAAATGGCTTCCGTACATATACTGAAGTAACAAATGATTTCCATGCCTTCTCATTGTTAAGGCTACTCAGAGTGGATGAAACCAAATCATCATCATCTGGCATTGCATCAATCATTGCTAAAGCATCTGCAATGCTCCTCACTTTCAATACATACTCATTGACATACATTTTTCCTTTCTTCAAGGCATTCAACTCTTGCTTGAGTTGAATCTTTTGTGCCTTTGTATTGACTGAAAAATGCTCTCAAAAAATTGTCCAAGCTGCATGTGAAGTTTCTGCATTCCTGATATGTCCCAGCATAGTATTATCAATAACTGCAGATAGCCAGTACATCACCTTTTTATCTTTCACATTCCACTCTTTCCATGCTTTTAACTCATCTGCAGAGTCAGAGTGATATCCAGCTTTGGCTCCTTTTCTTCACCTGAAACAAATTCATAAACGCCCTTTCCAATGAGGAAGTTCGTCACACAGAACTTCCATGAAGGGTAGTTGTTCTTGTCAAGCTTCTCAATAATGGGATTTCCACTGTTCTTTGCCATTATCACAAACAAGGATACAACACAGCAAGCTAGTCTTCTGCAATCTTTCACAACACGTGCACAGCACTACACCAAGTAACTTTTATCACTGATTGCTCAATAGTACATTTAATCTGCAACCTATTTGCAGATAAACCTTATGTTTGCTTCTTGCAAACACCTCAAAAATTACAGATTCACAATCTCTAACCTGCACACCCACTTTCGCTCAATACAGTCGAAATCATAGTGTATCCTGAAACTATTGTTCGCAACCTTGCGGCTCTAAAACAGAGCCTGAAACGGCCTCAGACGCCCAAAATAACTGCAAGCAAGCCCTAAAGAGCTTATTTGTAGAATATATAGTGATCTACTTGCACACCAAATCTCACAGCAATATGAGATTTTTGCTCAACCTTGCTCCCGGTGCCTCCACAGGCACTATCCAAGAGAGAGTGTGGAAGAATGGGAGCGCTTCTTATCCATTGCTTGCTTGCTCGAACCTTGCTTCTTCTCCTTCACTTCAGCCTTCGAAATCAGCCTCTCTCAGTGGCGTGGCTCTGATACCATGTCAAGAATCGCGTGGTGGGGGGACTTGCTTGAGCTACTGTGCCAAACACACACAGTATACACAAGAGGAAGCTCACTCAAGAACACATGAAGAGAGATGGAGGCCAAAACGTTTTCTTGCTAGTTTTTTCTTCTTACTTTCACACACTATACAATGTACACAAAGTATAGATAAGATACAACATAAAGGAAAGTGGCCCACTAAGTCAAACAGTGCATAACTGACTACACTAATCGATTGGTGCTATGTCTTTGCAGCTGTAGGTAGGTGTAACAAACTAAATATAATAAGTGATAAGTCAGTGGCCATGTGAGTATCATAATGACCACCAACGTGCTAAGTGTAGATGTGCGGACCCATCTAGCTAGGCAGTCCATCATCAATGTCCGCACATGTTGAGCTTACCATCTCAACATTGATCACCATCAAGCACAATTGTATGCCCATCTACTTTTTCATCACTGCATAAGTGAAGCTTGCTGCCATACATCTCTTCTGAGATTGCATGCACTTTAAGTGTCATACATAGGTACCATCAACACTGAAAGGGTGTCCAAGGGGGATCATTTCATCGGGAGAGGTGGTGATCATAGAAGAGTACATTCACCTGAATACAAATATTAGGCTCCGGATCACCGAGAGGTGAATAAATTTTCCTATGAGCCAGGTTGTGCATCTTCAGGGTTTTAAGTGGTAAGGGAGGGTCACCTCTCTTTTGTCTTATCACCTTGTCTCGCATGCACCTTTTTCCTTAGCCAGAGTATACATGGTAGACATTTTTATTAAGTAATCAGCACGAGATGCATTGGAAAGGAAACATTGGGTCATTCCATGAGATGCAAGAAGGAACAAGAGCTTGGATAGAGATTACCTTGGCATTCCAGCAACTCATTGGCTACTACTTACCCATTTATAAAAGTTTATTACTCACTTGGGATTAATACAAGGCACACAAGATAAAGAGGGGGTTAATGTTAGCAAATACAATTGATTTATGATTAGTTATGATGCATTAGGAGGAAAACGAGATATTGTTTTTTAGTGGACACATGCATACAATGAGGGATTGAACTAGTAAATCCTATGAAACCTTAATCTCTCCAACAAAAAGGATTAAGCTCAACAAGTGGATTAAGATGAGAGATTAAGATAAGATTGACATACCTCTTCAGTGTTTGGGGAAGATAATTGAAGCATAATCCACCATGATGCCAATTGCTCCATCAAGCAAGCCTGGTTGGTTGGAGCACTCCAATGTATGATGGTAGTTGAATGCTTCAACTGATGATGGGGCTTCCATGTTTGCTCTTAAGCTTGATTCTCAAAATGGAAAGCCTCAAATGGAGCTTCCATGATGCATGCTGAGCTCCATGTCTTCAATTTGATCAAAAGGGGGAAAAAGGGATGAAGGATCTCTTGAGGGCTAAGTTTCCAGAGGTTGTGGATTGAATTAAGAGCTTGGGCTAATCTTCAATGGCTACCTCCTCAGACAGTGTATATCAGGGTTTTCACATACAAGAGCTCAATGTCAGAGGGAAATGTACCAATCTTTCTTAGGGAGGGTTCAACCAGTTGCTTAGGGTGTCAGGAAGACCAAGGGAGCTGTAAGATGCTAGAGTAGAAGGCAGGAGGAGGGCAAGGACATCAACGCAATTTGAGCTGCAAATTGCGGGCTGTTGCTTGCCTAGTGATTGTGGCTATGCTTCCTTGGTCTCCAAGGTATTCAATCAGTTAGAGATGTGAGGGATCAATTCCTAGTGGTGGCTGATGTCATGGATGGGGCTAGAGCAAAATTTGGGAGGTGGTAGCTGCTCGTAGCCATGGCAACTTGCTGAAGAAGAGAGAGGAGGGCTAAGGTAAAATGTAACCGAGATTTTTGCCCTCTTCTAATTCCTGAGTCTCTAAACTTGGACTAGACTCCCTAAAATAAGCATGAAAAGAAGTGGCGACTTGCTAAATTACATTTTACCTCTAGGTATATCTAAAACTCCACCCATAGCTCTTGCTTGCTCCAAAAAAGTAAGACAACTGTGGTCCTTCTTGTTGTACCTATATATGTAACTTGAGTAACTAGGGCTTTGGGATTTGAAAAGGGAGAAAGAGGAAAGAAGAAAAGGACCAAAGACTAATGCTCTAATACCACTTATAATGAATGAAGCTGAGAGGAGAGAGGAGAATGAATTGAAGAGAGAGAAAGAGAGCAAGAAGAAGAGAAAGAGAGACTAGAAGAGGAGAGAGAAAAATATAAAAGAGGGGAGAAAGAAGGAGGAAGCCATGGGATCTGAAGATGAAGGTGAAGAGTAAGTTCTTGATAATCACTAGTCACCCTAAACGAGGATTCTTCCACCTTATATACCTCGGTTCCTGTGACTGGGTGTCTAACCCCTAGTTCCTATGTATCTTGCTCCTTACAGGAGCTTTTGGTGTTAAGCTATCTTCCAAGAATATATGTGTCCCCTTATAGAGGAGGTTGTAGCCTGATAGCTTCTTATGTGTTAGAGCTATCTACTAGGCATGTAGGTGTCCCCTTATAGACAAGCTTGTGGCACTACAAGATATAGACCTTATACCGACGTTTAAAGCGATGAAAATACAAACAACAAAATTTGCCCTCATCGTCGCAAAAAGCGTCGTTATTGACGACGCCATAGAAACGTCGCTATTGGCGTCGCTATATGCGTCGCATTTGCGATGCATATAGCGACGCATATAGCGACACAACCAGTGAATTTGCGATGCGCATAGCGAAGCCAATAGCGACGCGATCAGTAAATTTACGACGCAAATAGCGACGGTAACAGGGAAAAAAATATTTTGTGGCAGGGCAGCAAGCTGCCCTGCCACACATAGCACTGTGTGCTGTATGAGAGCCATACAAAATAGTTTATGCCCTACTGCATACAAAGCGCTTGCAAACAAAAAGAATGTATACTGAAATTATAAAACTGATACATGAAATAAATACATGATCGCATAAAATACGATTGGTACAATCATGAAAGGATATCACTAATACATAGAAAATGTCTACATAGATCAGGCGACTAAAAACTAAAGGTGTGTGAGCTCCAAGGATCCAAGGGCGAGCTAGAAATCCTCGTCCCCCGAAAGCTTGTTCCACCGCAAAGGAGCATCGAACAGATTCTGCAGAAAAAGAAACAACATATCAATCCACCATACAATAATGCATTCAAATATCTCATGGTAACTACGGACAAGAAAGATGAGTGACTTACAGGGCCGCTGCGTCTATACAATCGGTCGATCAATGTTCCAGGCATAGATGAAGAAAATATGTCCCGGTAGATAATTATTCGTTATTGTAAAAAACTTCACTTGAGGGCTTTGAGTATAAGTAATCCATTTATGAGCATCATTGAGGATCTCTTAGTCTAATAATAAACCGGTCTCAACAAAAAGCATCTTAGAAATGTGGTTTTTTTGTCCTAGGATCGCGTATTAAAATTAATGCCATCTATGAAATTTATCAACTATAGTAATAAAATTTATTTCAATCAATTCTACTCATAGTCATAAGACCTGAGAGAAAATATCCTATACTCAATTTAAGGGATTCTTCTTCTATAACAATACTTTTGGGTTCATTTTGATGAAGTACCGTAATGACCATTAGCTAGGGTATCATTTTCTTTTAGTCCTTCCGTTGACTAGTTGGCATGATTTCTAATTTGTTATGCCTATAAAGTTAATACAAAAACAATGAATTATGCATATCACAATTAGATCCCCTACTTGGACATTATGAAGGACATGACCAATTTTAAGCAATCTTAAAGAGTCACCAATGTACGTGGCCCATGGCAAAGCACATTGCATACCATTATCGATAAGTCTATTATCTTAAATTTCCTTCCCCTCCCTCTCCCTCTCTCTCCCTCTCCCTCTCTTTCTCTCTTTCTCTCTCATTTCCTCTCCTAAACAAGCAAAAAAGAAAGTGATTCAAACATTAAACAAGCAAGAGGGAGAGTGAGAGAGAGAATGCACTCTCCCTCCCTCTCCCTCTCCCTCTCCCTCTCTTTCTCTTTCTCTCCCTCTCTCATTTCCTTCCCCTCCCTCTCCCTCTCCCTCTCTTTCTCTCCATCTCTTTATCTCTTTCTCTCTCATTTCCTAAACAAGTAAAAAATAAAGTGATTTAAACATTAAACAAGCAAAAGGGAGAGGGAGAGAGACAATGCACTCTCTCTCTCTTTCTCTTTCTCTCCCTCTCTTTCTCTCTCATTTCCTCTCCTAAACAAGCAAAAAATAAAGTGATTTAAATATTAAACAAGCAAAAGGGAGAGGGAGAGAGAGAATGCACTCTCCCTCCCTCTCCCTCTCTTTCTCTTTCTCTCCCTCTCTCATTTCCTCCCCCTCCCCCTCCCTCTCCCTCTCTTTCTCTTTCTCTTTCTCTTTCTCTTTCTCTCCCTCTCCCTCTCCCTCTCCCTCTCCCTCTCTTTCTCTCTTACTCTCTTGTTTCCTCTCCTAAACAAGCAAAAAAGAAAGTGATTTAAACATTAAACAAGCAAAAGGGAGAGGGAGAGAGAGAATGCACTCTCCCTCTCCCTCCCTCTCCCTCTCTTTCTCTTTCTCTCCCTCTCTCATTTCCTCCCCCTCCCTCTCCCTCTCCCTCTCCCTCTCTTTCTCTTTATCTCCCTCTCTCTACCTCTCCCTCTCTTTCTCTCTTATTTCCTCTCCTAAACAAGCAAAAGAGAGTGATTTAGACCTTAAACAAGCAAAAGAAAGAGAGAGGGAGACTCACCGATGAGATATGGCGAGTGTGGGGCGGCTCCTCTTTGCAATGAAGGCTCCTCCTCTCCTTCGCGAACAACGGCGGCGGCGGCGGCGGCGGCAAGTCTTCTTCCTCTCCTTCTCTCATGACGGTCGCTCTCTCCCTCGCTCTCGCTCTCAAAACTCACAATGGAGCAAACACGAAATGAAAACCGCGCTCGGTTTCGGCCGCTTTTTTTCCCTGTGGAGCATCGCTATTTGCGTCGCAAATGCGACGCAAATAGCGACGCTATTAGCGACACCAATAGCGACGCCGATATCCGCCGTCGCTAATCGGTGTCGCTACTAGCTCAAATCCTTGTAGTGTGGCCTATCAAGTTTTTAGTGTTGGAATACATAATAGGAAACTTTAACATACACTAATAATAGATGAATGTCCTAATATTATGTATGAAAGAAGTACACATGTAAGGTAGTAGATACTTCCAATGTATGGAGTTTTTGAGCAATAGAGATGAAATGAAGTTGTTCTAAGGAAGTATAATATAATTTTACATTCCTATATAATTTTGATGGTTGTCCATAGTGACCTTTTTACCTCTAACTTGAGCACCTTCAAACAAATCAAACTCAAGAAATTGTAGAATTTGGAAGCCCACTTTGGCATGCAATTTAAACTTCTCAATACATATCTCACATTTTTGTCCCCACTAATACCACCACAAATACTACCACTTTTGACAATTCAAACTTTGTCATATAAATAGAATTTGTAACTTCACATTGTAATAAGGTTTAGCAAACTAGATGTTATCATTAGCATACAATGGGAATTATTTTCAAATAGACAACAAGATGGAAGGATGAAAATAAGATAGAAGCACTCTCTATGTTTCATTTCTTCTTTATTTCTTGTCACATAACTAGCCCACATATTCTTATTTTAAATATATTTGGACCATTACTTCATTTCTATCCCAAAACACATGCTCCCCAAATTTAACATTAAGCTCATCATAGATGTCCATCAAGCCACAAACAACTTTTTTTCATCAATAAATATGTACTCCCCTTCCCAAAAAGTTATCGATTGTTTAACACCCTTCACCAATGACTATACTTTGGGCCTCACAATACTTTCATGCAATTGCTAAGGGACTAGCCCTCAACTAGCAAAGTGATAGAGGTGATGAAACTCTAGAATGATGAAAATTATGTAAAATTAAGAGATTAAGCAACAAATTGACATTTCTTGCAAGCATGGAGATGATGAATATCTTGTGTATGTGCAATAGAAAACCAAAATAGAGCTAGTTTGGTTTGATAAAAAGACATGGATGCTTATCTCCAACTTAGGTCTCCATAACTTTTCTAGAAAATTGTTTCTAGAGCTAGTTTGGTTTGATAAAAAGACATGGATGCTTATCTCCAACTTAGGTCTCCATAACTTTTCTAGAAAACTATTTCTAGGGCATGATTAAGACTTGATGGTACATCAAGCTTCAAATCATTTTTCATTAAAGACTTGACTTATTGTTTAGGCTTATATCATGCTTAGGTCTCCATAACTTTGCTAGAAATTTTTTTCTAGAGCTTGATTAAGTCTTGATGGTACATCAAGCCTCAAATAAATTTTCATTTAAGTCTCAACATGTTTTCTTATTTTATTTAACCAAGAAAGAAAGATTTTGGTGGGTTCCTATAAGAAATACTTGAGTTTGCTTAGTTGAACTATGGATATTATTCTTTACAGTGATCTTATTTAAAGCTCGATAGTCAATACACATACGATAGGTATTATTCTTTTTCTTGACTAACAATACAGGTGTACCGAATGGAGAACTGCTAGGTCGAATTAAACCTCTATTTAGTAATTCCTCAACTTGACTCTGGATTTCTTTTTGCTCTATCTGGTTGTACCTATATGGTGCTTTGCAAGGTGGTTGTGTGCCAGGGATCAAATCTATTTTATGGTCTTCTGGTCGTGAAGGAGGTAAACCTGGTGGTAGGTCTTCTGCAAAACAGTCCTTAAAATATGCAAGAAATTCCTTATGCCTAGGGTGCATATGATTTTCCTTTACTTGCAATTCATTCACCCAAATGAGATAGGATTTACTACTCTTGCGTAATGCATGTTTAGCTTGTGTATGCGAAAGCAGTGGAAAAACATTAGATGCATGCATACCATATAATGTAATAGATTTTCCTTGAAAATTAATATTCATTGAGTGTGTGGAATAATCTAGAAACATGTGTGAGAATAAATCGACGCAACATAGACGAGAAATATGAACATCGATCAAAACATTATCACGTTACTTTTTGGCCAAGAATAGATGATGATCTGGCTAATTTTGGCAAAAAATTAAGAGTGAGAAATCGTGACGTAGTAGAAGTCTGCATGAAAAGCTATTGTCTTGTTTATTTTCCTATTTCAAGTCCAGTTTACTTGAACTAACATAACTTTTGACACAGAACTCCAAATTAAGTATGGATTTGCTAGAAAGAAATCTTGTGAGTCTTAGCACATCAAACCAGTTTTCTTGAGAAAGGCACTTCCTTAAGAGTTTCTCTAATAGAAACTTTTAGGGTGTCCAAGCAAAGCAAATCTATAATTCAATATATCTGCAATCTGAATGATGATTGAGTGAACTTCTTCTACTCTTAAAACTCATAATATAAGATGCTCATAATAAACATGAAGAGAACATGAATAAAAAAGTGAAGAGAGACTATATAGATATACTTCTTGATTGTCTTCTTCAAGGAATTTGTTGTAGTTGATCATGGTAGATCTGATACCATGTTGAGATGTAGAGAGAGAAGATATGTAGAGTTGAGAGAGAGAGAGAGAGAGAGAGAGAGAGAGAGAGAGAGAGAGAGAGAGAGAGAGAGAGAGAGAGAGAGAGAGAGAGAGAGAGAGAGAGAGAGAGAGAGAGAGAGAGAGAGAGAGAGAGAAGACACACCATGTACACTCCCAAAGACTATTTCATATGGATCACGATCTACATATATATAGGTGAGACCTAGTCTAGATAGGGTGAGCTATATATTGCTCCAACAATTTTGTTGTAATAAATCTATAAGAGAATTACTATATAATGCTATGTGAAGATTTGTGAAGATTAATGTTTTTTTTCTTCTTGTGGTTGATTAAAGTATGAAGAAAATTCTTGTTAGTGTGACAATACAGATTTTATTGCAATAGATTTTCCATTTTCTTGGTGTTCCTTGTCTTAGGGCTCCATGTCTCTTGTGTGCACCTGAGGAATATTGCCATCAACAAGCACCAATAGAGACTGAAAATGAAAGAAGTTGCATTGTTGAAAGGGAATAAAAGTAATGGAAGATTGTAAAGTTTTTGGTACTATTGAAGAATTAAATATCTTCATTACCAAAGCCACTTTCTACAAGAAGTGCATTCCTCAATGGCAAAAACATGTCACTATCTTGATGCAAGCTCTCTATGTGATACACTGATGCCCTTGTCTTTTGAAGCTATAGAAAGTTGTATCATAATAGCCTATTGTTTCCCACAAAACTGAAGAGCAAAGAAGAAATAGATAGAATGAGTATCAATGGAAGATTAGGCCTTCATTGAAGAAATTCTAGACATCAAGTGGGAGATTATGAAGAAGCTTTAGGAGTCATATTCAGTTAAGGTTCACAACAATAAGAAGAAAAAGAGTTGGGATTTGTTGTGGACACTCAAGAGCAAGATGTGTGGCATGCTTGGTGTACTCATGACCTTCTGTTTTTCCAATTAGTAATCCATTGGAAGCTAGTAGACAGCGTGTTCTTCATAACTTATGCTATTGAAACCCTTCGAAGTTGGTATTATTAGGACAAGGGCACCATGGCCATCCTTAGAGGAATGAGTTTTGATACCTTCAGAATCGAATATTTTTCTCCCTCTACAGTGGAATGAAGGCCAAACTTAGAGATGTTGAAAAGAAGGAAGCAAAAGAAATGTTGGCAAGAGAGTTCTCCACAGACTAAAACCCTTTTGATTCCCTTCTATTAAGTACAAAAAAACTGGGTGGAGCTAGCTCCTTGATGAATGATGCAATCAAGAGGCAAAAATTGGAACAAATCTAGAGATACGTGAGAAGAGAGAAAGCAAAAATCAAAGCTCAGAACCAGCTAGCAATAGAAGCCTCCTTTGATACTTTTGCGGCACTCTTTACAGAAGTCCTAGTGGCCAACCACAAGGTCCCCTTCCTAGCTAGATCCATCCTAGAAATGTTGATGAGACATGCCAACGAATGTAGTCCCATTGCCAATATTTAAGGGAGAGTACAATGAATATCTTGATCTTCATGTAGCCAAGTTCATGGTAACGTGTGTAGCCAATAATGTCAGAACCCCAAAGCATTGGTTGACGATATTCCCCATAACTTTCAAAGACGTGGCATTTCACTGGTATGAGAGACAAGAAGCAGGAACGTTTGGCACATGGGATGACCTGAAGGTGGCCTTTCTCACTAAATTTAGGTGTGAAGGTTTTGAGGAGTGGATGCAAGAGGAGTTCATAAACTTGAGTCAACCCTCTGGAGAATGGATGGAAACATATGTCTCTAGAATGGAATCCATACGAAAGAGATGGACCAAGCATCACTTGGATAAAGGCATCCAGAAGGGAGTTTTTCTTAAAGTCCTACAACTAGAAGTTTGTAAAAGTTTATGGAACTAAGAAGACTAGTTAACTTGCAAGTTGCAGTGGAAGGTGCAAGATTGTATGATGAAGTTGAAGCAAGTCTATCGACGATGACCTTGCGAAGAGGAGTCTTACCTTCTCCCATGCCAAGAATGGTATAACCCACCAAATGCAATCCGAGGGACTGTTCCCTATCCCTACCCTCAAATGAAAATAGTACTTTAGTTTAGTGTATCGAATTTGCAATGGCTGTAGGCAATAGTGCTTCAAATGATGGTTCAACTACAACAACAATGGTCTCAAATAGTTCCCCCAACGACAACTCAACAACAATAGTGCATCCCTACCAACTAGAACTAGTAATAATCTCAATCATAGCTCTGAATCAAAATCAGAATAGAGGTCTATGTAGTGATCAAAAAGACTTTCCAAAACCCTACTAGGAGTACTCTAGAAGGAGAAAATTTGAAGGACTATTTGTCCAATTCAGTTGCAAGCATCAATAAAGAGTTGATGGATGTAATTACGGAATAGCTACAGACACTAGAGGGGACTACCACCAACATATCTAGTATTGCAAGAGATGTGATTCAATCTAATACATGGTGCGAAAAGTGCCATTAGGTAGAACACTTAGCCATTGAATGTACTCAAAAACCAATTATACCAAGAGCCTTGTATTCGTACTATTTATGGAAGAACCATACAAAAGACATCTACTCTTTGAAGAAGATGCATGAAAAAAGAAAGAAAGACAAAGAAGTAAGATTCAATCTACTAGAATCCAAGATGACAACCGAGGATATGAGATCAAAGCAACAAAGAGTTTGGTCCTAATTTTGGCCCAAGGAGGTTCCATGCCCAAAGTTATAGAGGAAGACAGCCTATGGTGATGACCAGAGATTAGAAGTGGAGTGTTACACATTATGGAGAAAATGAATATATCTCCCCAAATTGTAGAAACCCTAGAAGATCCATGGACTACAAGCCCTTATGTAGTCTATGTAAAGAAGAAGGCCACATTGCAAAAGATTGTCCTAGTCTAGTCCCTATGAAGGCCAGTGCTACCGAAGGTCAGCCACCACCAGACCAAGGCCCAAAAACCTGCCTCTAACTTGGTTAAATTGGAAGTTACTGCAATTACGTGTGCTAAGAAAAAAGGAAACATTCATCCAGAAGGGAAATAATCCTCTTGCCAAAACTGTGAAGTTCAATCTTCCAAAAAGAAATAAAATAGTACAAAATAATACAGAACACTACAGAGGAGTCGAGTGCCATAGAAGGACACAGAGACAGCTATAGAAGTAGGACTAGAGGTCTAAGAGATAGACCATGCATAAGTACCTCTAGTAATAGAAGAAGCTTAGGTGTTGCTGTTTCTAGAATAAGGAGGAGATATGAAAGTGGGTGTTGCCCCCTCGGGGGGTCCACTAGGGTTTATCATATGGTACCATGTGAGTGTAAGGGAGGGGGGTTATTTAAGGGAAGGAATGTACATTTTATAAGGTAAGGTCCCATAAATAGGGGGTAGATAAGGGGTATTTTCATATATTTCTTGCACGCAGGTGACGTCTCCTTATTACTACTAGTTAATCCCCCGTGGTTGCCCCATTCGCTAGTCAGTTGGAAAAGCTCATAGATATTGTCAAAGAGTATGAATTGTTCAAAGACCTAGATACCTTCAAACCAAACTAAACATTCTAATAGTTGCTTTGTTGTCCCTCTATTTTCTGAAAGAAATTTAAAATCATATTGGCAAGAAGACATGGCCTAAGAATTTCTCCCACAACTGCAACAACTAATTCCAATAAGACCTTGGAGCCAGTAAAAGAAGTAGATATGGTTATCACCTTCCTAAATCCTAACATCCTAGATATTAGAATTTGGATTGAAGGATATTTTATTGCAAATACATTGATTGATGGATTCTCATCAGTGAACATAATGACGGATGTGACAATGAAGGATTTAGGCATGCAACCAACACACTGGCTTATCAAACTAGCAGACCAAAGTAAAATTAAACCTTTGGGTATTCTTCCAAATGTGAAGACGACCTTGGTAGGATGAGACTATTGATTGACCAACTTGGTGGTGAAATCAAATTCCTCTGGAACCTCATATCCTCTACTATTGGGAAAACCATGGCTTTTTGAAGCAAGAGCATGCACGATTGACTCAAGGGAGCCCTGACCCTAGGGAGAGGACCTAATAATGTGGTAGTAAAGTTGTATGGTTCGAAGAAAGGTAATGGATCCACCTCTATCAAAGTCATATCAAAGTCTCCCAAAAAAGTTATAGATGGTACATCAACAAATGACAAGGCTATCAAATAGATATTTCCTAAGAGAATAGAGGCATAGTCCCTAATAGTGGGTACTATAGGCCAACTCCCAAAAGAAGCAAAGTCCTTGTCAATGGGTGAATACCTCCTACTTGAACCAAGAATGACTTCTAAAATTACTTCTAACAGTGAGATAGAGTTCTAGTTGTACTGCTCTTCTTGTTACATGGTCACATCAAACCGAGAGACAAAAGCAGAAGTAGAAGATGCAACAGAGAGCTTGTTCTTCTCTTAAAAAGCCCCTATAAAGGTAGAGATGGAGTTTGAAGAAGACGATGATAAAAGTTAAGATGATGATTATAAAAGTGACATGGAAGAATATATCAAATAAAAAGTGGATACAAATGAGGATGAAGTCTTAGAGGCTAATACTATGTTGAATGTGCTTAAATAATGGACTAGATTAAGAGGTCTACTTGGACCTAAAACCTTACAAATTAACAAAACAAATGGAACATTCCCATCCAACTATCTATTTATAAGGTACCAAATCTAGCAAAATAAGAGCCATGGCTAAGGCTAGTAGACTAGATAGAGACAAATAAATTCTCAAAGACTGACCTAAGATGCATTGAGTGTATCATGATTGTCTTGAAGGCATCCAGTAAAGGTCAAACCACAAACACTAACCCCAAAGAAAAAGAGATGATATGTCCAATGGTATACATTCGGGCCAAACTAATTGCCAAGCAAGAGCTCATCATTAATGGTCTCATAAACAAAGGTTTGGACTACAAGAACTTGACTTATGATGTATAGACTAAGATCAAACAACTTGAACTTGTCCCAACAAATGCAGCTATCAAACCTTATAGAGGACCATCATATTCACTCTTAGAAAAATTCAAAATTCTTATAGCCATAGAAACTAAAAGCATACACGTCATGTTCTATGTACTTCCAAATTAAGAAGACATAAGAAAGAAAGTCCTTCTTAGAAGATCTTTCAAGCATACAACTAGCTATGAAGTTGGCTATCAAGCACATTGGATGAACTTGAGCTTGCCAAGTATTAAGAGAGATTTCAATAAAATGACAACCTTATCTCTTCTCCAAGGAAGAGCAAGAATCCTATCGCAAAGTCAGAGCCCTACGGAGGATGGATAGAGAGTCGTGAAGGAACTGCTCAAGGCATAAGGAACAAGAGGAAGCAACTTGGTGAGAATCCTCTAGGACCAAAGGAAAGACTAGAGCTGCTATGATTGACACAACAACTTCTATAACTACTATCAAAGAAAGAACTACATGCAAAAGAAAGAGAAAATCAAGGCATACAAGAAAATGCATTTATGGAGAGTTAACACAAAGAGGTGATGGGTTCCCAAAGTATTGTTGCACGCTCAAGGGTTTTATGTAAGAAACAATGGATCTGATTGTTGAAACAACCCACAAAACCACCTCCACTAGTGACAATCCAAGGTTCATCAAAATCAAGGAAGAAGAGAAAACACTATATTAGGGAATTCGGGAATTTCCATGCACTTTTGGAACCCCCAATACCTTTATTATTTGACCACATAGTCAAATCTTGTTTTCTTACTTAAAGATAGAGTCTACCGTAAATACTATATAAGCTAACTTCCCATATCCTACTTTCAAATATGGATCAAGATTTAGCCATGTGGTCAAATATTTATCATTTATTTGAAATTGGGACTAGGAAAATTTCCAAATTCTCTAATATGGTGTTAGAAAGACACCAAAATAAAAATCTAGGTCTACGACCAAGTCCAATGAGGAGATCAAACTTGACCAATTAGAAATCGAGAAGCTAGTTCTTGAGTCCAAAAGACCAATTATTGTCTATCAAGAAAAGTCACCTAAGCCTACAATCACTAAAGTGCAATAGATTGAGGTAGTCAGTTGATCCATAAACACTCACAGTGTCCAAAGAGCCATCACCCCTCAAAAGGAGGAAACCAAGCATCCACCCACATGTGATGTTGCTCAAGAAGAAAGGGAAAGTGTCAAGAATTGCGTGGTGGGGGGACTTGCTTGAGCTATTGTGCCTAACACACACTGTACACACAAGAGAAAGCTCACTCAAGAACACAAGAAGAGAGATGGAGGCCAAAATGTTTTCATGCTCGTTTCTTTCTTTTTCTTCCACACACAATATGTCACTAAATTTATTGCTTATTATGCATTCTCTATTTAATAAATTCATGTAAATAAATTAATGACTCACTTTTCTTTAAGTGTTTATGATGATCTAGCATGGCCATGAGACCATTTAGAGATCATTATTCCTAGTGCATCACTTAATGGGGTGATTAGAGCACTCTGACAGGGATATGTGGTACAAGTTGTACAAGTTATGAAGAGGGAAAGAAGTGTCTGCCAAGTGTAAGAGTGTACACAAGAACCAAAGAGTCACACATAAATGAAGATGGATTGAGTTCTAAGAAGAGAAAGTGCATTAGCATTGTGTATATGTATTTATGTGTGCATCCAGGGACGCTTGGGAATGTTTTACTTGTGTGTAATGAGCATTGCATTCATTTGGGATCATCCTCTCCCCTACAAGTCAAGGTTTAAGGTCTTTTCTTTCATTAAGAAAGATGAGAGAGGGAATTCTCTCACTAAGAAAGTCGAAAGACATGATCCTCTGGAAGTAAGGAGAGAAGCGATTTTCTCTTTCTAAGGTCTAAAATGACATAAGCTTTTGTGTGGAATTCAATCTTAAGGTTGAGGCCCAAGGCAATCTAATGAACTCTCCTTATCCATGACTCAAGGTGGTTGCATGGACCACAAGTTAAGAGTACAGTTTAAAAAACTTTTTTTTTTGGAAAAATCCATTTTTAAAATATCTCGCAATAGAAAAACAATCTCTAAAAATGGGCTACCAAGGTTATCAGTGAGATCTACAACTTTCGTGTTGGACGTTTTTTCATCCAAACAACTCACAAAGAGATATCTCAAAATTAGTGCTATAGAGTGGAACAACCACATCTTGCATGAAGAACAACTCAACTCTCTCTCCAAGAAGAGAAGCTCTTGAAAGCCTATAAAAGAGAAGGCTCTCCTTGGGTGTAGGGGAGAGGTGAAGGAAGCATCACTTTGCATGTATCCAAGGGGAGAAGAGAAGGTGCAAGTGTGCTGTGGAAGCCCTGCTGAAATCTGCAAGTGCTGCAGAAGCTCTATTGAAATCAAGTTCCAAGAGGAGAAGAGAAGGTGCAAGTGTTGCGAAAGCTCTACTGAAATGAAGTTCCAAGAGGAGAAGAGAAGGTGCAAGTGTTGCGGAAGCTCTGCTGAAATCAAGCACCAAGAGGAGAGCCCTACACATATTGTGTAGGAGAGAAGGAGACTCAAGAAGGATTAAAAGGTGCCAACTTCCAAGTTGTGCAAGTATTAGTCGATTGTATAACAGTGGTATCAGAGCAGGTCTCTTTGCTTTTCTCAAAGTAAAGGTGATCCTTGCAAGAAGAAGGTAAAGATGGCAGCTGATGAAACACCTACAAGTGAGCAATTACAGACTCAATTAACAGAGTATCATAGCTTGTTGGAGATTCCTGAAGTACTCAATTGATTGATAGCTTAAGGACAAGGGAAGAAACTACTTACAAAGGACCGAATCCTCCAAAATATGGTGATACTGGAGGAAACACCATTGCACCAATTGATGGTGAAGATGCAAGGCATCCAATTGCTGAGAAGCTTCCTAGAAGGAAGAAATATTCTCGGGTCAAGAAGAGTAAAAAGACCTCACCTCGAGTGAGGCAGATAAGGAGGGAGTCATCTCCCTCAGCAACCAGCTACTCCCCTGATTACTCAAGTTCCTCCTCCTCCTCCTCCTCCTCCTCATCTTCTAGTTTCTACTCTCTTAGTTCTAAGTCTCGTGCAATCCGCAAACAGACAAAGAGGGACCATAAGAGAAGCAAGCTTAAGAAGACTAAGACTTTCAAGTCTGGGGATAAGGACATAAATTTTGACTCTTACTTCAGTAAGACAGATCCTGCTAAGGCGTTAGCCTTTGTTAGGAAATTTGAAGTTGCTTTTTCTGATGGTAATTTCTCATAAAAGTCCAAGCTAAGGCATGTAGGCATGCACTTGAAAGACACGGCTAGCAATTGGTGGTTGACTCTCATTTTGGATGGAAGGAAACCTACGACTTAGGAAAAGTTCAAGAAGAAGGTTTATGATGAGTTCTTGCCTCTTGATTTTGAGAATTGGCCAGGCCAAAAAGAGCATGAAAAGGTCACTAGTTATGTGGACAAGTTTTGGTCTACTCTTCTCAAGGTTACTCCTTTCATGGAGATTAGCGATGAAGAGAAGAAAAGGAAGTTTGAAGCTGGCCTACTCCCTCATTTACACAAAACCATGAATGTGTATCCACATGAAACCTTATCTTGCATGATGAAGTCTGCCATCATAGCTGAAAGTTTGCATACACCTGGTACATCTCGAAAGTTGGAGATGAGTTCTTATAGAGCTAGACAAGAGCAGCTCAATGATCAACCAAGAGATAGGAATAATCGAAGAAGACCTACCTTTACCCATGACCAATATTCAAATCCAAAGGGTAACAGGAAGAAGCACAAGTATCTCTCATCCTCTGAGATACAAAAGTACAAAGAGGAAGGAAGGTTCTTTCTTTGTGGTGAGTTAGGGCATATGAAGCTTGATTGTCCTCACAAAAGAAAGGAAGAAAATGTGGTTAAAGATCCTCCTCCACCATCCTCAAATTCTGTTCCGGATGTGCAAGATAACACTCATTCAATTGAGAAGAAAAGCCAACTCTTAAAGGGTTGGGGGACACTAAAAAATCAACGAGTTTTGATACTCTTTGATCTAGGGTCCACAGATAATTTAGTGTCAACAGATACTGTCGAAAGGCTACAAATTCCACCGGATCGATTGGGAACACCAATTGGATCAAGTTCAGCATTTGAAGGACTTACAACCAATTCTACTCCTATTTAAGGGAAGTTGAATCCTAGAATTGGGGATTACCACGACCAAGAATCTTTTCTACTTGCACCCATAGGTAACTATGATGTTATCTTAGGCATGCCTTGGCATTACAAGATTAGACCTCTTCCTGATTTTTTTAAGAAGACCCTTGCATTTCAATTCAAGGGTTGGAACATAGTATGCATTGCTAATGCTGGAGATTGGCCTGTGCCAATGGTTAGTCATGTTAGCATTTTTAAAGAAATGAAGAAAGTTATTGCTGCATACATGATTACTAGCCCCTTACAGCTTATTCAAGATATCATCTATCCTTGAGATAGGAAAAAAATTCTTGATTGTGATCTTGTTCAAAGATCTGTAGAGTCTATGCACATACGGAAAGAACCATCTTTCTTTTGAACAAGTAAGGCTAGAGAGCAGTATGGAGAAGAGCTAGGTTCAACTAACCCTTTTTCCAACAATTTTTTTACTTGTGTCAGGATCTCCTCTTACTGACTTGCACTTACTCGGTAAGGTGGTTGGTTAGGTGGTGAACTACCTGGGGATAAGATCAATTGTGTGATCTTTCGGGTGCTTGGAAGGTAACTCTCCTAGGAGTGAATCACTAAAAAAATCTTCACATTGTTTAACAAAATCATATCTAGCTTGATCAATTAAAGAGAGGGGTTCTTTTAAAGTCAGAGATTTTGAAGCATTAGTTGGTATTGTGTGCTCATTAGAGGTAACAAGTGCCCTTGAATCATTAGTTTCTTTTGACTTGGAACATTCATAATGCTTTCCATATAAGTTTGCTACATCCCTATATTGGAGAACCTCCAATGGAACCAATCAAGAAAGATTTACTTGACATAGAAAAAATAGAAGAGTTCCTTGTGCTTGAAAGAATTTTACACCATTAGGACAATGCTCTAAGGTCAGGTAAAGTATTATGCAAGTATCTAGATAAGTTTAAGCATTATCCCCCATTGGACGCTCACTTTATGACTGAGAGAGAACTACAAGACTTTCTAGATCTTCTTAAGGACTATGTATCTCCTCTATAGTTGAGGTCAACTGTTTAGAAGCCAGAGTGATGTCACTAAATTGATTGCTTATTACACATTCTCTATTTAATAAATTCATGTCAATAAATTAATGACTCACTTTTCTTTAAGTGTTGATGATGATCTAGCATGGCCATGAGACCATGTAGAGACCAATATTCCTAATGCATCACTTAATGGGGTTATCAAAGCAATGTGACGAGGATATCTAGTACATGTAGTACAAGTTATGAAGGGGGGAAGAAGTGTCTGCCAAGTGTAAGAGTGTACACAAGAACCAAGGAGTTACACATAAATGAAGATGGATTGAGTTCTAAGAAGAGAAAGTGCATTAGCATTGTGTATATGTAATTATGTGTGCATCCAAGGATGCCTGGGAATGTTTTACTTGTGCGTAATGAGCATTGCATTCATTCGGGATCATCCTCTCCCCTAGAAGTCAAGGTTTAAGGTTTTTTCTTTCATTAAGAAAGACGAGAGAGGAAATTCTCTCACTAAGAAAGATGAGAGACGTGATCCTCTGGAAACAAGGAGAGAAGCAATATTCTCTTTCTAAGGTCTAAAATGACATAAGATTTTGTGTGGAATTCAATCTTAAGGTTGAGGCCCAAGGCAATCTAATGAACTCTCCTTATCTGTGACTCAAGGTGGTTGCATGGATCTATGACTCAAGGTGGTTGCATGGACCACAAGTTAAGTGTACAGTTTAAAAAGCTATTTTTTTGGAAAAATCTATTTTTAAAATATCTTGTAATAAAAAAACGATCTCTAAAAACGAGCCACGAGAGTTATCGAAAACAGCGAGATCTACAACTTTTGTGTTGGATGTTTTTTCATCCAAACAACACACAAAGAGATATCTCAAAATTAGTGCTACAGAGTGGAACAATTACATCTTGCATGAAGAACAACTCAACTCTCTTTCCAAGAAGAGAAGCTCTTGAAAGCCTATAAAAGAGAAGGCTCTCCTTGGGTGTAGGGGAGAGGTGAAGGATGCATGTATCCAAGAGGAGAAGAGAAGGTGCAAGTGTGCTACGGAAGCCCTGCTGAAATCAAGTACTGCGAAAGCTCTGTTGAAATCAAGTTCCAAGAGGAGAAGAGAAGGTGCAAGTGCTGTGGAAGCTCTACTGAAATCAAGTTCCAAGAGGAGAAGAGAAGGTGCAAGTGCTGCGGAAGCTCTGCTGAAATCAAGCGCCAAGAGAAGAGCCCTACACATATTGTGTAGGAGAGAAGGAGACTCAAGAAGGATCAAAAGGTGCCAACTTCCAAGTTGTGTAAGTGTTAGCCAGTTGTATACCGTTCAAGGAACCATGATCTTGTCTTCAAGATCTATAAGTAAGAACTAGCTTATGTGTAATAGAGGAGCTTGCTCCTTATCAATAATATAACTCCACAAGGGGGGGGGGGGACTGGCCCTCTTCCAGTCCCTAGTGTGTTGCCGATTTCTCTACCTCTCTCTCTACATCTTTCTTTTCTCTCATCTATTCTCCCTCTATGCCAACATAATATTTGCCATATATATTTTAAGTATATAAGAAAGTCGAGCATGTATCTCGAATTCTATAACACAATACAATGTACACAAAGTATTCGGATAAGATACAACATAAAGGAAATTGGCCTACTAAGTCAAACAGTGCATAACTAACAATACTAATCGACTGATGCTACATCTATGCCAGTTGTAGGTAGGTGTAAAAAACTAAATATAATAAGTGATAAGTTAATAGCCATGTGAGGATCATAATGACCACCAACATACTAAGTATAGATGTGCAAACCCATCTAGCCAGGTAGTCCATCATCAATGTCTGCACATGTTGAGCCTGCCATCTCAACACTCCCGCTCAAGCTCAACTCTATCTCTGCAACTCCAAGCAAGCTTCAAAACTTTCGAAGCTTCTCTGCACCCAATGCCTTTGTGAAAATGTTAGCTATTTGATCCTGTGTGCTAACATATACTAATTCAATCTCTCCTACAAGTACCTTCTCTCTCACAAAGTGGTAGTACACTTCAATGTGTTTTGTCTTGGTATGGAACATAGGGTTCCTAGCTAGTTGTATGCTACTCATGTTCTCATAGTGAATGAAAACTAGAACATCTTCCTAAACATCCAAATCATGCAATAACTTTTGTAGCCATACCATCTCACATGTTGCCACAACAGCACCTCTATACTCAACCTCTCCATACTCAATAAAGCAAATGTAGGTTGCTTTTTGTTGCTCCATATAATTGTTGCACTACTAAAGAAAAACATGAATCTACTAGTGAATCTCCTGACCTGACATGCTACTAGCCCAATCTGCATCTGTGTATCTATATACATGTGCATCCTTACCTACCTCATAAAAAAGTCAATAATGTAAAGTGAACTTTACGTACCTCAATATGCATCTAACTACATCCAAATGAGGCTTTCTACGCATCTATATAAATCAACTAACAAGACCAACAACATAACTCAAGTCTAGACTTGTGCTTGTCATGTAAATCAAACTCCCTACTATCCTCTTAAACATAGTAGGGTCTTCTATCTCATCTCCAATGTTAGCACTCAACTTCACATTTTGCTCCAATGGTATTGAAAGAGGCTTACATGTTGTCATACCATACTTGGATAACATATCCAAGCTATACTGCCTTTGGGATAGCCATATACCATCATCACATCTGATCACCTCAATACCAAAAAAGTATCTTAGCTCACCCAAATCCTTCATCTCAAAATTATTCTTTAAGAAGTCCTTAAGTTTAGAAATCCCATTATCACTATCACTAGTAATAATCAAGTCATCCACATAGATGACTATGATGACCAAACTTGCATCTCCCTTTCTCATATAAAGTGAGTGATCAGCATAAAAAATATAAAAGCCAATATTGACAAGATACTCTCCATTCTTGTCAGACCATGCTCTAGGTGCTTGCTTTAGACCATAGAGCACCTTTTTTAACCTACACACATATGTGGGATGCTCTAAATCCTCATAACCTGTTGGTTGCTCCATATATGCCTCTTCTTGAAATTCATTATGCAAGCAGTCATTCTTAACATCCATTTGCTATAAACTCCAACCTTTGGCTACTATCAAAGCAATCACACATCTAACAGTTGCCATTCCAGCAACAACTGGACTGAACTTCTCTTCATATTATATGCCATATGTTTGAGCATAGCCTTTTACAACCATCCTAGCCTTACCTGCTAATCAAACCATCTGCATTATGCTTGATTTTGTAACCCACTTACAGAAACCAATAGCTTTCTTGCCCTTAGGCAAGGGTATCAGATTATTCCAAGTCTTATTGGCTTCTAGTGTAGCCATCTCCTCATCCATTACTATATCCTAATGAGCATGATCAATAATATCCTAAAAAACAAGTGGGTTCAACATCCTCAACTACCTTCACCATATAAGCATAATGGTGAGCTATATAACCTTCAAAAACAAATCTTTTAACAAGGTATTTGACCTTGCTAGACCTGTGTACCACTCGATCGCTACGTGGAGCCTTTACATTACTATGTGCTTAATGTACACTTTTGGTGTCTTGATTGAAGGAATACCAAGCTCATAATCCAAACTCTCTGAACCACTAGAATCTCCATCAAATCCCAAATGACTAGTTGATGCATCATTACTATCCAACACTTTCTTCTTTCCTTTGTCTTTACCTACAATACTTGTCGATCCACTTGAAGCTATGGGACTACTCCTTAGTCTCCTTGAACTGTAGATGTGGTACAAGATGATGTTTTTGGTCCACCAAGGCTCTGTGATTCTTACTTTTATTTTTGTCCATAGTTATCATGATCATTATCATCATCTAATATATCACTAGTAGATACATACCAACTACTCATCTCATAAAAAATAACATTCCTACTCACTCTAAACTCACCTATGACAGAGTTATAACAAAGATACCCTTTCTACTCTAAAGAGTATCCAATAAAAATACATTTTTAAGCCTTTGGATCAAGCTTTTTTTGTAGCTAATCTAGCGCATGAACATATGCAATACATAGTATGAATAGCTTCAGACCAAAAATGTTTTGGCATATTCATTTCAACCACCATCAATGCCCATGAAAATTTTGGAATATGCCTATTTTTAATTGCTGCAACTCCATTTTGTTATGGGGTATACCTGTAAGTAAACTATCTCTTTATCCCATGAGACCTCAAGAAGCCACTAAACTCATTAGAGAGGCACTCTCCCCCTCCATCTGATATCAATACTTGTAATGAAGTAAATAAGGTCAATGACAAAATAAAAGCCTTTATAATAATATTAGAGGACTAGGACTTAGGGTTTGCTATAAATAGGCAGCCCTAGCCAAAGTTAGGTGCCTTTTGCCATTATGAACTTGGAAGTTGTGAAGTTTTCTAGGTATTCACATTAGTTTATGTCTTTCACCTACATGGAGGTGAGTTTCCATGGCACTAGCTTGTTTTCAAGCATTTCTTTCATGTTTCCTTAGGTTAATACATTTCACTTTCTTTTCCATGTCAATTCCTTGTTGATTCCATTAGATTAGGCAATTTTGATTCAGTTAGAAGATCCCTTCTTTATATTGGTATTAGAGCCTTGCTTTGATCCAAGGCAGGCTTTATTTCCATCATTTTCATGATTATGATCTAGTTTGGGGGGCCATTTTCATGGAAGATCTGGTTATAGTCATCATTTCAGTGTAACTACTTCAAACTACTTCATCATTTCAGTGTAACTACTTCAACCTGTGGTTATTTTAGTGCTTGATGCGACAAGATATGATGAGACCTACTAAAGTAGCTATGAACCTCCATCTTGCCCCCATGTTTATGTCAAGAAGCACTAAAATAAGACAAGATATGATGACGACCTACTAAAGTAGCATGGGATCTAGAAGTTGCATGGGATTTGGCATGTAGCAAGGATGGCACTGAGATGTAAGGAATTAGGAACTACAATGAATGGAAGGTGTTTTCTAGTTTTTGCTACTTTAGTAGTTCACTCTAACTTGATGCGACAAGGATCAAGAAGCCTAATGATTACCAATATGGTCGTGTTCTGAGGAATTATGATTGCCATCACGTCTCTAGTAGTTTCTAGACTAAGAAATAGGGTATGACATCCAGAAACATGAGATTTTGAACCTTCTCATTTCCTTAACCACTCAATATGGCGGCCTGTATAGCTGCACCATAAGCAACGGCCTCATCTGGATTGATGCTCTTACATAGATCCCTCTAAAGATGTGCTAGTTGGGTGATAGGGTTCGAGCTTTGAGTGAAGTCTTGAGCTTGTTGGCAAGCATGGCAATGTGGCATAGGTTGTTTGCAAAACCCTAAACATCCTGGTTGAGGGTAGGATCACTGGATAAAGAGCTGTGCCAATTGTGGGATCTAGAAGTTGCATGGGGTTTGGCATGAGCAAGGATGGCACTGAGATGTAAGGAATTAGGAACTACAATGAATGGAAGGTGTTTTCTAGTTTTTGCGAGCTCAAAACTGTAGTTTCTGCTTTCCTTTTCTTCTTCATGTTCTTCTTTGTTTTATAGTGATGGTGTGAGTTCTCAAAAGAGAGATTGCTTGCTCAAATGCCAAAAATTGTCTAGCCCGGGCTGATTGTGCTAGTCTTTCTTATGAAAATTCATGAGAATGCTACAAGGAAAACGAGAACTGAACAAGATCACCTGTTGTGATGAAGAAGAGAGATGGGACTCGACGATGGAACTGATTTTCTTTCTATAAACCAAAAACAATAGTTCAAGAAGCACTAGATCCAAGAAGGAGTGCACAATACTTATCTCTCAATCTCTTGTTGTTCTATCATGTGCATTATGCTTGCTTCCTTATGGAAGGCCTGCATTATCACAGCTAAGCCTCTAAGTTTTCTACTGTCGATCAAGTTGGCATAGACATTCTTCAAAGATTGAGTAATACTATCAATCAAGCTGGCATAGGCATTCTTAATAGATTGAGCAATATTGCAAGTCATAAGCTGGAGGGCATCTTTGCTGTAGGAATCAAAGGAAAAAATTTGGAGCCTAACCTTGCAGTATTTACCACCAGGACTCTTCATGCAGTATTGCAAATGATGGCACAATGCTGAGATAGGCATCATCATTGCATCTATTGATTAGATGATAGTTGAAGGAGGCAAGCATTTTGAGAAATCATCATGATGGGACCTGAAATGGGCCGGCACTGGCTATGGCACTAGCCGGACCTCATGCTCATAACAGAAAAACACACCCTCACAGCCTCACGGACCAGGAGCGTCTATCTACTGCTAAAGGACAAACTGCCCTAAAGCCTAATCTATGCGTTTATAGTTTTATAGTTTTGTAGTCCAACGTTTCCCTTTCTATAAACTCCTCAGAGGGAGAACCCTTACACATTGGCCATGCCACGATAATCACACACATAGGAGGCAACCTCTCGGTAGAAACAGCGCGGCCCCACTGCAGCTCTCCTATACCGCAGGGAGGATTAGCCCCTTGATGCGCTGCTCAACATATAAAACAAACGAACAAACTCGACTCTTCATTTTGAATCCAGGAGATACCATGTGTCCTCACTAAATAATCCCACAAGAACCGAACGTCTATCCTACGGCTTAGGATGCCTTTCCACACTCAACGTAGTCATTGTCATTGAAAACAGGTGTTATGCATCTAGGTTTTTTTATTCTGATACCATGATCAATCATGCACATGCAAAGGTGAATGATTCTAAAGTGCTCAAACATCATTTTCAAATCAGCAACGTGCTTGTGCACAACCAGGATTTTAATGCTTATTCCCTAACGCATTGCGGCGATGAAAGGATAGCACCGAGATAACACTCGTGCTCCTCTTAATCAAAATAACACGAACTCTATGACATGATATGCATCAGAAAATCAGCAACAATCAGCACCAAAATCACCCATTCAAACCTCCCAACCCCCTATGTTTAGGTATTTCTTTCGTTGCACACGTGTAGAGGTTCATTTTGTCATGTTTTGATGTATAGAAAGCAATAAATCACAAACTTTGACAAAGAGATAGGGAAAATTGAGGCTAAACCTCATGCTCTGCCTACCACACATTCACAAAAAATTCTTATATTTTTCCTTATTTTTCCAAGACGTATTTCTATTTTTCCCCTTATTTTCTCCATTTTCTTGATTTATTTGGCAATAAAATATACTATTTTCTGGTTTTTCTTATTCCAATCACTTCAACACACTAACATTCAATGTATCTTCCATATTCCCCCCATGGGAACACTTTTCCCCCACCTGAAACGAAAAAACTCCCATTTTACCACTTAAAAACCGCATTTCGGGTTTACGGGAATTAAATAAAGCATGTAAATCATTGCGAAACCAAGATTTTCTAATGAACAACAATTAATCATAATGCAAACAGCCCACAAATAAATTTTCATCCAATAATAACATAATTATCATCATAAACTATAAAAAATCCTTCATTTTCTTCATAAAAATGGTCATACCGTGTTTTTACGTAACGCGAGACGCCTTGAATGAGTGCATAACCAGAAAACAGAGCCTCCATTGCTCTCAATCCAATGCTGTACTTCAATCTTCAACATCTCCATCAATTTCCTTCACCACTTCCTTCATTCTCCTCCTTCCCAGATTCCACTTTCAAGATGGCACACATGAACAGCCCATAGAGAAGAGAGAGAGGGAGGAGAGAGAAAGAATAGATCTGGTTCTTTTCATTCAATCCATCATTCCACGAGCAAAGGCGAGCGATAAGATCAGCAAAGAGGGAGAAGATCAGCCCCAAGATCGGTTGTATGGGTTGCTTTCAGCCTGTCATCTCCATCCATCATCCATGGGGCACAAAAATTGGCCATGCAGTTCACGCTATATCCACGCTTCATGCTCACGTTTTGTTGCATACTCCTTCATAAAATTTTGGGGGCATCAAAGGCTCCAAAGGGCACATCCAATTTTGGCCTTAAACTTGTCCACCTTTTCGCATCTTGACCCTTTTGTGGCCATTTCCCAGTCCTGGCTCCGATTCGAGCTCTGAAAAATCCTAGGCGTCCGGCTTGACATCCCGCATTGATTGGCAGCAGCTCTTGATATCCCACACGGTAATAAGAAAAATTATCAAAAACCCACAAGTGTCACTCGGGCGCCTTTTAAAAGTCGTCTTTCACTTGGTGCTTAAAATCATCCTAGCTACAACCGCCGCCTTCGATGTTAAATATTTTTCCCCTAAATTTTGGATTTTTTGGTAAATTTTAGGCACATCCCGAGCTCAAAACTCTGCTCTCATTGGCAACCACGGGATAGAGCGACTTAGCCCGTCGAATCCCACAACAAATCTGTACAAAACAACCAAAGGAAGCATCAAGCTGATACAAAAATAGATACATATTAAAACACAGCACAATGCTCACCCTAACCCCTGACAAAACCAAGGCATAAAAGTCACAAGGAGTAGGCCTAGCATAATCTGATAGAAGGTCCGAAGCTAGTCACTAACCAACTACTCCAACATGGCCAAACTAAAAAGAACTATCAAAGAGGTCGCCCTAAGTGGTGGTCTGAACTACCTACCTAACTAAGGACAACACAACTAGGAGCTCCTACTAGGCAAGGACTCCTATAGCCTGATCAAGAAGTATTTTCTTTTAGCACATTTCTTCTTTTAGGGTTTTTATTTTTCCATACTCGTGCATGTAAAAAGGAGGGAGCTGAGCGTAGTGACCCAAGGAGAACAGGGCATCGGCCTCAGGTCCTGTCTCGATACCCAAGAATCTACCAAGCCCTCGCAAGGCAACACTTAATCCTTTTCTGACGCTCACTTTTATTTTCGCTCCAACCTTCCTTACTTTCTTCTTTTCCAGCAAGACGCCACCCCTAGGAAGACAAGGCATCGGCCCAGGGTCTGACTCGTCCCCAGGAACCTGCCAGGCCTTTGCAAGGCGATGATCGACTGCCTATACATTTTCCTTCTTTTCTTTGCTATTTTTATAAGGGGTTAGAATCCCTTTTTAGAAGCCTTTGTATATATTTATTCTCTTTAAGATATTTAGGGTTTTTTTCCCTCTCTTTATCATCATCTTTTTCCTTCCGGCAGGCTTCTCTAACTACCTCACAACTTACAAGAACTCCTAGAATGGCTGCCTAACAGGCTAGCAGAATAGGGTCACTAGACTTCTAAAACATATCTTTTGATGTCTGGCAATGTCTTTACAGGAGGCAACGACTACTTAGACCTCCCTCAGACAGACCTAACCTAAACCTGGGACTTCATGCCTTGGACGCCGATCCCCAACAAGAAAAGAAAATCCCCTACAAGTACACAGACACATATAGCATAAAAACACGTTACTCGTAAAGGAGAGATATCACCTAGATAGGGTCACGAGAAGCTCCCGCGCAACAAAAGGCTCCTTCCAAGCTCTTCTTTGAACCTGTCTAGCACAAGATTAAAACAAGAAACCATTAACCGCACCTGTACTAAATAGATGACTGGTCCTCGTAGCCTAATGAAATAAAGCATTTCACTACAAAAACTTATCGGTCCTCTTGGCCTAATGAAATAAAACAGAATAGCACCTACACATCCCTCCCCGAAATAGTACAGATATACAATAATATGCTCCTTTCCAAGGAGGAAAAATAGGGCTCACAGCCCTAAGCTAAATGGATAAGATTATGACCCATCCCTCCTGCATATATAGCAAGAGGCATACACATAACATGTTGTCTAATCAACCTATGGGTCCAGGATAACAATGGTAGATTGGTCTCGGCTACTCTTTGCATCACCCATATCAACCATCGCCTACCATGCATTGCATGCTCTGATAACATTTCCCACAAGCGACCATATCCTATCTCATTATTGATAGCAATATCCAAATTAGGACCACAGTTGAAGAAAAGGTCTTCTTCATAAGCAAGATTTGCCAGTGAATCCGCAAACTGATTTCAATAATGTGGAATCAGCTGAAAAGACACTCTATCAAACTCCTCCAGTAGGGTCATCGCAGTTCGATGATACATACAAAGGATGGGATTCTGCACTGTGTATGTCCCATCTAGCTGATTCAAGATTAACTAGGAATCCCCTTTTACTAACAACCGCCGAATACCACCTTGTTTGGCAATATGCAGTCCCATAATCAAGGCTTTATACTCCGCCATATTGTTAGTGAATCCTACCCCGAGATGAGCAGCTAACTTCATCGTAACTCTACGTTGGGGATCTCGGATTACTACTCCAACACTCCCTTTTTTATTAGGGCCCCTGGACGCTCCCTCAAAATATAATGTGTACGTCCACAATGGGTTTACACAGCCTGCCATCACGAACTCCTCTATTCATAATTATGATAGTCAAAATTTAGCATGTTTAGAGGATGAACTGACGGTTCCATCCCACCTTCTTCATTAAACTCAACAGGGATACTTGTCAACAGTCGTAAGCAGTGATGGCAAAAGACTTTGATCTCCCACACAAAGGTTTTGTCTTCTTGCTCAATCACTTTATATCCTTTGCTCCACCAGATAAGTTTCCCCTGATGGTATCTCTGCTCCAGATATGGGTGCTCCAAATAAGGAATTAACCTCCCCATCAACCAGCTTTGAGCTCTTTTGCAGGGCTCAAATCAGCCCCAGCATGGACCTACAATGCATTTTTCCATATTAGCATACTTAGAAATAGTAAGATTTAATCTTATTAAGATTAACCTTATTTTTAAATTCTACTCCCTGTAGATCAGCTAATAGAGCCGTAGACCTATTTTTTCCTATCCTAACAATCTTGTAGGGGCCATCCCATCTAGGTTCCAGCTTCCCTGGAAACAGCTCCCTATGCACATCATAGTACAAAACTAATTACCCTTTTTTAAAGGTATACTTCTTTGCTTTAAGGTCGTGCAATTGCTTCATCTGACGTTTAGCTACCTCCTGGTGTAATAAGCTCTGCAATTTCAATTCATCCAAGTGGGCTATGGTCGTGAAACGTTCAAAGAGTGACTCCTCATCTCCCAAAGAGTCGTTAATAAGAAACCATATGGTCGGAAACTCGATTTTGAGGGGTAACACACACTCTTCCCCATAAACTAATTTAAATGGAGTATGGCTAGTAGCTCGCTTGAACATTGTATTGTATGCCCATATTGCCACATACAACTTCATGTCCCAGTCTCGTTTCTTCTCAGATACTATTTTAGACAAGATACCCACAAGCTGCTGCTTATTAGTACTTTCGACTTGTTCGTTGGCTTGCGGATTATAGGGAGTCGTTTTATTGTGCTTGATTTGCCAAGCTTCAGTCAAGCTTTTGATCACTTTATTCAAAAAATGGGTTCCACGGTCCGACACTAGTTCCTTCGGTGGACCGAAACAACAGATAATCTTCTCTAAAAGAAAACTTGCAGTCTCTTTTGCATTGTCCTGCCTCGTCGCCCACACTTCTGACCATTTTGTAAAATAATCAGTTGCTACTATAATGTACCTCTTCTGGGTAGTAGACAACGGGGTGATAGGACCCACAAAGTCAATGCCCCACTTCTCAAATGGAAGGATAGCCATGATAGGCATAAGTGGGCATTTTCTATTCTCTCTGCTGTCATGTCTTTGACAGGTATCACATTTCTTAACATACTCAAAAGAATCTTGGAAGATGGACGGCCACCAATACCCAGCTCTTAAAGCTTTCTGTACCGTCAACCGTCTAGCGAAGTGCCCCCCACATGGAGAGTCATGGCACTCCTCCAAGATGAAAGGAACCTCGTCAGGCATCACACATCGGCAGTAGATATCATCAACACCCTGCCAATATAGTATTCCTGCGATCAAGGAAAACTTCAAAGCCTGTTGTCTAATTTTCCTCCTTTCTGATTTTGATAAACCAACTCCAGTCTCTCCCGTTGATAGATAATGCGTGATAGCATCATATCAAGATGGGATAGAAGTTGTATCAATTTTAAACATTTCTTCAATATCACTTCCTTTAACCAAAGTCTCTTTCGGCTCCCCGAAATCCACAAGGCATTCCACAATACCCTGCAACCTTAGTGGCTTACTCTTAATCTCATAATCAAACTCTTGCAAAGTGATTAACCACTTTACCAGACGATCAGGCGGTTGCAGCTTGTTCATAAGCAATCTAAGCCCTTCCACCTTCGTATAGAATACTACCTTCTCATAGAGGATGTAGTGCCTAAATTTTTTAGTCGCAAAAACCATCGCAAGACACAACTTCTCCATGTAGGTGTAGTTAATTTCTGATATGCCCAATTTTCGACTAGCAAAAGCTATCGGATGATACCACTTTTCCTCCTAGATTTGGGCTAAACAACAGCTGATACTATGCATGGTGGCTGCTGAAAATATGTAAAATACCTCGCCTCTTTTAGGTGCTTTTAAAACTGGTGCTTTTACTAGCTCCTGTTTCACATCCTCGAAAGCTACCTTACAAGGGTCGCTCCATACAAATAGACAGCTAAAGGATAATAAGTTCGTTAATGGCAACGTCCTTTCTGCCAAGGCATTTATAAACCTCCAATAGTACCCTATCGATGACATAAAGCTATGTACCTCTTTCAGAGTGCGTGGTGGACTCATAGCAACTATAACCTTGATCTTTTTAGGGTCAGTTGCGATCCCTACTGAACTAACCACATGGCCTAGCAATAGCCCATAAGGCACTCCAAAGACACACTTCCGTGGATTAAGAGCAATACAAAATTGTCTGCAGCGCTCAAAGAACTTTCTTAAGATAATCAACATCCTTTCCCTTACAGTGGCTATCCCCAGGTCATCGATAAATACTTTCAACTCATCTAGGGAGATGTCACCAAAGGTCTTGTCTGTTATTCGTTGCCATGATCCAGGTGCATTGCACAATCCAAAGGCCATCACATGGTACACAAATGTACCAAAGACAGTAATAAAAGTTGTTTTCAACTTGTCCTCTTCTGCAATTGCCATCTGGTTGTATCCTGCAAAGCAATCCATAAACGAATATATTTTCCTACCCGCTAATTGATTCAAAATCTGGTCAATAAACGACAATGGGTAGTAATCTTTAACCGTCTGCTTATTCAGCTCTCTAAAATCTACACATAGTCGGATCTGGTTGTTTTTCTACTTCCTGATAACGACTGACTAGTGAACACCATTCTGTGTGCTGTACATGGAAAATTAAACCAACTTTCCGTAACTTCTGTAACTCCTCAAACAGTCCATCCCTCAATTCAAAAGAAGGCATACACCTTACTTTCTGAGGCACAGGATGACTGCCTTCTTTTATAGGAATAGTATGAACATCCAGGCTGGGAGGAATGCCTCTCAGCTCATCATAACTCCAAGCAAAGATGTCACGGAATTCTTGAATCAAGGACACATAGTCCTCCCTTTTTGCTGAACTGAGCATGGAACCTAATTTAATTGGCCGCGAATCATTTGGCGTGCCAAGGTCTAACTCAATCACATCCGCGTCTCTTATCCTATCTTGTGGCTCTATTGGCTCATTTAGAGTTATCTGATAAATATCCTCTGTAGTGGACCCCTCTTTAGATTCGTCATTGGATGATGTCTCACTACCAGATGGATCATCTGCTGTCTCTAATTCAGTAGTGGATAAAGGAGCTCTCTCACTCTGAGGAGACTCAGGATAAGCATAGACTATTACTCGATTAGCACCTCTACCTAGAACCACTCGGCTGGTAGGTATATCGACTTGACAGTCTGTTCGTAAAATCCAAGGCCTACCTAGCAAGACTCGATAGCTAGTACGTCCTGCAAATCTTATCACCCTAAAGTCCAAGAAGCATTCTACACTTGCAACTATAACATGGACTTTAGTAACGCAACCTTCTGGTTGTCTCAGACTATCATCAGCCATTCTAAGAAGGGTGGAGCTATCTTTTTGGATGCCTAGACCCAACCTCTCCATCAATCTGAACTCATGATATTGACGGAGGACCCAGTGTCTACGATAGCATGCTCTACTAATATTCCATCTACGTACGTTGGAACCCTAGGGCAATTCTTTTCAGCATGATCAAACCAATCTTCCCCTACTCGTGCTATGCCCAAAGGTTCCACAATATACCCAATACGCAGGATCTTCTTGAATTCCTTGCGTACTCCTGGAGATAATTTAATCAACTGTAAGAGGTTTACATCTAGTTTGACTTCACAAAGAGAACTTGCTAAATCAAAATCATGATAGGTAGCCAAAGCTCGCTTTTCTTGCCAAACCATTCTCTCGCCAAACCATTCTCTCTTTCTCGCCAAACCATTCTCGCTTTCCTCGCCAAACCATTCTTTTTTAGCTCTTGCCTTTTTTCTTGGCACTTTCTCATCCTTCTTAGGATCAACTTTTTTGTCAACAGACCTTGGAGGTCCACCTTCTACGCCAGGATTCCGGACTTGCATCCCCTTATTCCCTTACTTAGGGTTTCCCTTGACCGGTTTTGCGTTATCTTTATCACCCTCTTTAGCCTTTTGGCCTCTTGTCATGGCTCGTAGGTTAGAGGTTTCAGCGTCATTGACGTGTACAGCCTCAATAAGGCTGACTCCATTGCCTTGTGGCAACTCTTCTATAGTGGTCTTTCTCCTTTGCAGTATTTGTCTTGGTCCATCATTTTGCTGCAGGTTATTACCTTGTGCTCTATGATTAACTAGACCTAGATGTTTACTCCCTTGTTGGAGGGAACTAATCTTACTCCAACAGGTAGCGGCTAAATGGCCCGACTTCCCACAAATATCACATTTAACATTTGGACAATTTCTAGGGAAATGTTGTCCGCCACACCACTTACAGCTGAATCTTGAGGGACCACCCTCTTCATGGCGTCGACTCCCTATCAGATTTTGCTGCTTCTTCAAGAAATTGACGTCAACAGCTATTTGCCGATATTGTTCGAAAATCATGTCGGTGTAGTGCTTCATCATATCCTTAACTTTGCCAAGGACATTAGAGGCACTCGACTCATAGCCTTGATCATTTATCCGTCGTTCCATTGGCCTAACAATTTGATTGGGCATTGGTTGTTGACTCACAGGAACAACATTAGGGTTCGAAACTTGGCCTCCAACATTTGGTGGAGCCAACTGACTAGCCATAGGCATAGTCACACTGGGAGGAGCTGGCAGCAAAGGTATATTTTGAACCATGCTTCCTCTCCCATTAGGGTTATTCATAGGCATCCCTTGACTTCCATTTATCAATGGTAGATTGCCTCCAGGTACTAAACCTGCATTAAGATTTATTCGCGACGAGGAGTAGGCCGTTTATAAGCGTGCTTCTACTCCTTCTGCCCACGTGATGGCGGTGTCTATATCAGCCAAAGTCACACTACTCAAGTGTACCTGAATATTGAAATCCAATCCATGCAAGAAGTATTGCGATTGGGCAGCCGACGGAATAGGAATGTAAGTTTGTAACTTACGAAACACTTCCTTAAGCTTCTTGGCATATGCTTTCACATTCTCATGGGGGTCTTGGCGTGTTACATTCAAGACACGCAACGAGTATTGGCCACCTCTTTCAGGGGCATATTCTGCTCGGAAAGCTGCATAAAATTGGTCGATTGTAGTTATGGTTCCAGTCTCTATGCTATGATACCATACCGCAGCCCTTCCTTTTAACGTCATGTTAAAGAACATCATGAGATGTCCCTCATCTTGGATGCGATAATTAAACATTAGTCTTTGGAATTCACAAATGTGAAACTCCGCATCTTCTTCGGCTAACCCATTAAAAATGGGCAAAGAAACTCCTAAAGCTGGCAGATCCGGCGTCCCTGCAGGAATTGCAATGGGTTGTGCCATGGCGACGATCGGATTAACAATAGGAATTCGAACTGATGGAATCACACCCCCACTTGAAGTGGGTTGACTTTGTGGGAGAGAGGAAGAACTTACGCTTCCTCCTGCACCTAAAAGACTATGTGCAGCAGTTGGGTTACTAAGACCACTGCCTCTTATGCGTATCGGGCTACTCCTTTGAGGAGAATAGCGACTTACAATCTCCAACCACCGTCTAGCCCTCTCAGCACGTTCTGCTTTTTGTATTTCGGCTTGTCACTCCTTGTCAGAGGACATAAACCAACTTTTTGGTCCCTAAAAACCCTAGATTCGAGAACCACCACTTATCGAAAGCTCCTGGCAAATGCACCACTAATGGGACCTGAAATCGACCGGCACTGGCTATGGCACTAGCCGGACCTCATACTCATAACAGACAAACATACCCTCACAGCCTCGCGGACCAGGAGCATCTATCTACTGCTAAAGGACAAACTATCCTAAAGCCTAATCTATGTGTTTATAGTTTTATAGTTTTGTAGTCCAACGTTTCCCTTTCTATCCTAACGCATTGCGGCGATGAAAGGATAGCACCGAGATAACACTCATGCTACTATCCTCTTAATCAAAATAACACGAACTCTATGACATGATATGCATCAGAAAATCAGCAACAATCAGCACAAAAATCACACCATTCAAACCTCCCAACCCCCTACGTTTAGGTATTGCTTTTGTTGCACAGGTGTAGAGATTCATTTTGTCATGTTTTGATGTATAGAAAGCAATAAATCACAAACTTTGACAACGAGATAGGGCAAATTGAGGCTAAACCTCATGCTCTGCCACTACCACACATTCACAAAAAATTCTTATATTTTTCCTTATTTTTCCAAGACGTATTTCTATTTTTCCCCTTATTTTTTTCATTTTTTTTATTTATTTGGCAATAAAATATACTATTTTCTGGTTTTTCTTATTCCAATCACTTCAGCACACTAACATTCAATGTATCTTCCATATTTCCCCCATGGAAACACTTTTTCCGCACCCGAAATGGAAAAACTTCCATTTTACCACTTAAAAACCGCATTCGGGTTTATGGGAATTAAATAAAGCATGTAAATCATTGCGAAACTAATATTTTCTAATGAACAACAATTACTCATAATGCAAACATCCCACAAATAAATTTTCATCCAATAAGAACATAATTATCATCATAAACTATAAAAAATCCTTCATTTTCTTCATAAAAATGGTCATACCGTGTTTTTACGTAACCCAAGACGCCTTGAATGGCTACATAACCAGCAAATGGAGCCTCCATTGTTCTCAATCCAATGCTGTACTTCAATCTTCAACATCTCCATCAATTTCCTTCACCACTTCCTTCATTCTCCTTCCCAGATTCCACTTTCAAGATGGCACACATGAACAGCCCATAGAGAAGAGAGAGAGGGAGGAGAGAGAAAGACTAGATCTGGTTCTCTTCATTCAGTCCATCATTCCACGAGCAAAGGCGAGCGATAAGATCAGCAAAGAGGGAGAAGATCAGCCCCAAGATCGGTTGTATGGGTTGCTTTCAACCTGTCATCTCCTTCCATCATCCATGGGGCGCAAAAAACGGCCATGCAATTCATGCCATATCCATGCTTCATGCTCACGTTTTGTTGCATATAAAATTTGGGGGGGGTCAAAGGCTCCAAAGGGCACATCCAATTTTGGCCTTAAACTTGTCCACCTTTTCGCATCTTGACCCTTTTGTGGCCATTTCCCCGTCCTGGCTTGACATCCCGCATTAACTGGCAGCTCCTGACATCCCACACAACAATCAAAAAAATTATCAGAAATCCACAAGTGTCGCTCAGGTGCCTTTTAAAAGTCATCTTTCACTTGGTGCTTAAAATCATCCTAGCTACAACCGCCGCGTTTGATGTTAAATATTTTTTCCCTAAATTTTGTATTTTTTGGCAAATTTTAGGCACATCCTAGGCTCAAAACTCCGCTCTCACATCAGGTGCAGTTCCATTTGGTCTTATTTGAACAAGCATGGTCCTGAAAGTGATGATACTAGAGAGAGCTATGTATTCAACCTCAATATCTTCCCTCACTAGTAATAGCTGGTTTATCTGGGGACACAAAACTTATTTGAAGCCCTACTACAGGAACTGATTCATTCCTTCACAGATCATCAAAGGAGGAAGAACTTTCATATGAAAAACTTGATCATTAGAGATCTTATTCATTGCTATTGTGGCATCTTTGGGATTCTTGAAATTTGACGATTGTACTTTCAAGAGAGACTTCAACCTTCTAATGTTGTGTAGTTGGCAAGAGGGTCATCTTTGCTCTTTGACAAGAGGGGTTTAATAGAATGTAACATAAGCATTTAATGTTTGAGAGAGATGTCATGATCAAGCTAAACAATCTCCATACGAGGAAATTAATGCAATAGTCTAAATCAGTCCTTCCAAAAGTACTCCTAATTGATGTATGGACTCCAACATTACAGCCACAGATTGCTAAATCATTATAATAGTTAAACCCTATTGTACAGTAGACCTTTTTACTATATGACACTTAGACTACCACAGAGAAAAAATTGGGTGCATTATGGGCTTATTTACAGAGAATATGCTTGGATTATCAATTTACTTACTGATCTGAAGCATGTTCAAAATTCTTATGGGTAGAAGACATTGTTCATGAGGTAAAATAGGGCCAAAATAGAGTAAAAAAACAGGGTGCAATCCATTGTGGATGGATCTAGAGATCCTTTTACAGAGAGGGGTATTTCTACTCCCAAATTGAAATCAGCACTCTCATTTGAAGTTAGATATCATAGGCTTCAAATAGAGCTATCATTTGTTCCATTTGGACTTGTATTCATTAAGTTATGGCCAAAACTATGTCTATGGATAGTTGGGACAGCATGTATGTAGAGAACTATCTGGAAAGTGTGGCAAGTGATATTTGGGAAATAAAGATGGGTATTGACAAACTCATTACTCTCTTTGATGTATGGCTACCCCATACAACAATTTCTAATGTCTCAAGTCCTTCCACTTGTGAGAACTATGGTGAGCAATATCATGATACTTCAATGAATGAGTATGTATCTCATGGCAGCTCAGCATATGAACCATATGGCACTTCTCCCTCATATGAGCAACATTTTGGCAGATGTCTTGAAAAAAATGGATGCTATACTTCATGTCATGATGAGAAAAATGGGTATCATTCAAATCATTTTGGTCAGCAACAAGCTAATATTTCTTATGACAGATCTAATCAAGAATATCATGCATGTATTCCTTACCAAAGCAATGACTATCATGGCTACTTTAAGCGAGGATATGATGCTTGTGAATATTCTTTTGCTTATGATCAGCATGTACATACATTTGGACAGCACAATGAGGAGGACCTTCATGAGAACATCACTAAGGGCAGCATGCAACATGAATAATTTCATGAGACCTCTATCCTTCAAGAAGGACATGGTTATGCAAATTTTGGTTTCTATGGTGATCCTATAGATGACGCATATTAGCCCATAGGTGTCTGGGATATGTACATGTTGGATAATGAAGATCCTTTACATCCATTTGACCATGATGACTATGAGGTGGATTATGAGAATGTTCATTACCCTTTTGATCCGGGGGATCATTGGGATGATTCTTCTTTCCCATTTGACCCGGGCATAGTCATTGACAGTTTTGGCAATTGTTTTCATGATGATGATCACTTTGATGGATTCCCATTTGATCTAGGATGATTGATATGGAAGAATGATTAACTTTTATCTCCTTGACCTGCAAATATGATTGACAGCTTGTCTTCATTGATTTTTATTTGGTTTATGGGAGAAACAGTTGAAGAAGCATGAGTTGATTGCTTAATATAGCTTACTGTATTAAATTTTTGTCATGAAAATAAATGGTCTGGCATCATCAAAGTCAATATTTTATGCTTGGATCTGATGCTCCTAGGTGTATTCTTCAAAATGACACCTCATTTGTTTGATTCAGAGCTATATTTTAGAAGTTATGACTCTTTTACTATGACAACCCTTTCTTGGACAACATGAGCAACATGAAGACAATCATGAACTTCCTGGACCATGGATTCTTCTTCAACTTGTGCCTTTGAAAATTTATGTTACATCCATTGTAGTATCTTCCCATTTGTAGCTTTGAGGACAAAGCTAATTGAAGCAGGGAGGGTTTGTAATGAAGTAAATAAGGCCAATGACAGGCTAAAAGCCTTTGTAATAATATTAGATGACTAGGGCATAGGGTTTGCTATAAATAGGAAACCCTAGCCAAAGTTAGGGGCCTTTTGCCATTATGAACTTGGAAGTCATGTAAGTTTTCTAGGTAGTCACATTAGTTCATGTCTTTCACCTACATGGAGGTGAGTTTCCATGGCCCCAACTTGTTTTCAAGAATTTCTTTCATGTATTCTTAGGTTAATACATTTCAATTTATTTTCCATGTCAATTTCTTGTTGATTCCATTAGATTAGGCAAATTTGATTTAGTTAGAAGATCCCTTCTTTACAAGAATTAACTTTCAAGCATGTTTCTGTTTTAATAGCTACCTTGAAAGATTTATAGTGCTCAAATACATCACTCTTTTTCTTCATGAAATATACCCATAGCTTCCTTAAATAATCATCAATAAATGTGACAAAGTGTTTGCTGCCACCAAGAGATACATTCTGTGTAGGCCCCCAAAAATCTGTATGCACAACATCAAGTATATTTTTGCTCACATCTTTGTCTTGCAAAAAGGGTTGTCTTGCCTGCTTACCAAAGTGACATGCTTCACAGACTTTATGAAATTATGCAACTCTAAAAGTAGGCAACCCTATAACCAATCCTTTGGATTGCATTAATTTCATCCTTTGCACATTCGCATGTCCAATACATTTATGCCATATTTCAATATCTACAACCACTACTAGTTTTCCTTTAGCATACATATAAGCATTCATTGCAAGAATTCTAGCATCTAAAGTGAATATGCAACCAACTCTACTTCCTTTTGCAACCAACCTGTACTTATCATTAAAGCCTTCTAAAAAATATCATTTTTTCATAAAATCGAGCCTACAATCCTTGCTCTACCATTTAGCCAACAGGCACATTCTTTGTGATTGATGGCACATGTAATGCATTTGACAGAATCTTTATCTAGCCATCATGCAAGGACAAGGGAACCTTTCCAATGTGTGAAATTAGGTGGCATGAATCATCATCTAATTGCACATAACCTAGATTTTGCAAGCTTTGCATCTCTCTAAACCATTCAACATGACTGATCATATGATTAGATGCACCTGAATCAATATACCATACATAATCATGTGTCCCTTTTCTTGTAACAACATTCATCATATGCAATATAACAAACAAACACTCAATTTTTTCTTCATTCTGTCGTGAAGATAATGCATAATTTCCTTTCTACAATTTACCAATGTGGATATCATCATTTTTAGCATAACAATGGATTGCAATATGACATATTTTGCCAGAATAATGGAAAGCAATAGAAGAATTTCCAGAACCTCTATTCTGCCATCCATCTCTTCCCCTAGAGCTCCCCTTGCCTCTAAAGTTTTCATGGCCTCTTAAAACCTGCATTTCACCAAATTGTTGATTTAACCTATTTTGCCAATTATCACCAGCATGTCCCATACCATGGCCTTTCAAAGAGGATCTGCCACATCCCCTTCCTAGACTCCAGTAAAATGCTTGGACATGTTTACCATTTCTTTCAGATGGATCACCTTGTATATTGATCTTTTCAGTAATGATGAGAGAGACCAACTCATCAAAATTTGGAAATCGCTTCCATACATATATAAAAGTAACAAATGATTTAGATGAAACCAAATCATCATCATCATGCATTGCATAAATCATAAATCGCTACTAAAGCATCTATAATGCTCCTCATCTTCAAAACATACTCATTGATAGACATTTTCCCTTTCTTCTTCAAGGTATTCAACTCTTGCTTGAATTTAATCTTTCGTGCCTTTGTATTTATTGAAAACATGTTCTCAAAAATTGTCCAAGCTGCATGGAAGTTTCTGCATTCCTATTATATCCCATCATAGTATTATGAATGACTGCATATAGCCAATACATCACCTTTTTGTCTTTTGCATTCCATTCTTTCCACACCTTTAATTCATTCAGAGTCATAGGGATACTCAGCTTCTCTAGCTCCTTTTCTTCACCTGAAATGAACTCATAAAGGCCTTTCCAATGAGGAAGTTTATCACACAGATCTTCTACAAAGGGTAGTTGTTCTTATCAAGGTTCTCAATGATGGGATTTCCACTATTCTCTACCATTATCACAAAAATAATACAAAACAATAAGCAAAGTCTTTTATAATCTTTCACAACAAGTATGCAACAATATACCAAGCAATCTTTTTTTACTAATTGCTCAATAATACATGAAATTTGCAATCTATTTGCAGATAAAATTTATGTTTACTTCTTGGCAAACACCTAAAAAATTATAGATTCAAAATCTACAACCTATGCATCCACATTTGGACGATATAGCCAAAATTGCAGTACACCCTGAAAATGATACATGCAATCTTGTAGCTCTCAAACGGGGTCAAAATGACCTCAAATACCCAGATAAGCAGTGAAAAATCCCTAAAGGGCATATTTGTATAATAAGTGTCAAAGTCTTCTAGGTCCAGAGAACCTTTGTCATTTAAAAAGCAATGAGAAATCCAATACAACGACCTAGTGCAGCTATTATTGAATTAAAGAAAAAGGACTCATAAGGGGCAAGCAAGAAATAATTAAAATATCAACAACCTCCCTTTGAGAGTACTAAGACTACTTCCAATCAACCCCTGAGGATTCGAGTGTGAAAACACCTTTGAATCTAAGATTAACCAATTCATTGAACTAGAAGATACTAGTTTCAATTCCAAAGTGGAACCCACACAGTCACACAATCTTTGATTATGACCACACCTATTACTTCATCTAAGAAACAAGCCTCTAGTACTTCAATATCATTAAAGGACTTAAACTCTTGCATAGAGAGAATAATGAACCACCCAATGACTCACACTACATATTTTTCTTAGACAAAAACTCAAGTAAACTTCAAGCCTAAGTTGATCAAACAATATCTCACAGAGATGGCACAAGAGAGGGTACAAAAAGAAGATAAACTAGTGGTACTAGGAACTAGATCATACAATGAAATCCTTTGCTCATGCAAATGTTCATGCTGACATTATATTCTTAGGTAAAAGAAACATATAAAGCTCTTGGAATAGCCACTTAGAGATAGAAAGAACAAAAACACATCTACTCGTGCTATCACTAGTCATGGAAGAAGTCATGAAACATACCAGTTCCAAGCTTTTCTTGATTCTCTTATTCTACATAGAGTATTGTGAGACAAGAAAAGAGAAAGTAGAAGCACTATAATGGAAAGAATAAAGACATACCGTGTTTTAAAAAAATGGTGTTTTAGCCAGAGCTTAGTAGCTAGAGTTGATAGTCAACTAGTGACTATTAGCAAGCAAAGAAGGGCACTCTAGACTTCATTGAGACTATGAAGACTATGTAGACAATGAAAGATGAATACTATGTGATGAATTCCATTCAAAGTTGATCTTTCCTTTGTGTCATTGTGATTCTTTGATGGTTTTTATGAAGAATATGAATAATGTATTGAAGTTTTGTTTTATGATAAATTCGGGAGAGAATTGCTATATAATTTTGTGTGAAGATTTGTGAGGGTTGGTATCCTTTTTCTTCTTGTGGTTGATTAAAGTATGAAGAAGATGCTTGTTGGTGTGACAATATAGATTATCTTTCAGTAGATTTCCCATTTTCTTGGTGTCCTTCTTGGGGTTCCATGTCTTTGGTGTGCAATTGAGGAATGTTACCATCTACAAGCACAAACAAAGAAAGACTAAAAATGGAAGAAGTTGCACTATTGAAGAGGAAGAAAAGCAATGGAAGATTGTAGAATTTTTGGTACTATTGAAGAATGAGATCTCCATTGCCAAAGCTACTTTCTACAAGAAGTGCATTCCTCAATGGTAGAAACATGTCACTATCTTGATGCAAGCTCTCTATGTGATAGACTGATCCCATTGTCTTTTGAAGCTATAGAAACTTGTATCATAATAGCCTATTGTTTCCCACAAAACTAAGTAAAGAAGAAATAGATAGAATGAATATCAATGGAAGATTTGGCATTCATTGAAGAATTCCCAGACACCATCAAGTGGGAGATTATGAAGAAGCTGCAGTAGTCATAGTCACTTAAGGTTCACAACAATAAGAAGAAAAAGAGCTAGGATTTGTTGTGGATGCTTAACTGCAAGATATGTGGTATGCTTGATGCATTGATAATCTTCTATTTGTCCAATTGGAAATCCATTGGAAGATAGTAGACAGAGTGTTCTTCACAAATTATGCTATTGAAACCCTCTGAAGTTGGTATTATCAGGACAAGGACACCATGGCCATCCTCAAAGAAATGAGTTTTGATACCTTCAGAATCGAATATCTTTCCATCTGCAATGGAATGAAGGTTGCACTCAGAGATGTTGAAAAGAAGGAAATAGAAGAAATTTTAGCAAGAGAGTTCTCCAAATACTGAAGCCCTTTTGATTCCCTTCTAGTGAGTACAAACAAACTAGCTGGAGCTAGCTCCCTGATAAATGATGCAATCAAGAGGTAGGAACTAGAACAAATCCAAAGGTACGTGAGAAGGGAGAAGGAAAAATCAAAGCTCAGAACCATCTAGCAACATAAGCCTCCTTTGATGCCCTTGTGGCACTCTTTACAGAAGTCCTAGTGGCCAACCACCCACAAGGTCCCCTTCCTAGTTACATCCATCCTAGAAATGTTGATGACAGGCCAACGAATAGAGTTCCATTTCCAATATTTAAGGGAGATTACAATGAATATCCTAATCTTCATGTAGCTAAGCTCATTGTAACCAACAATGTCAAAACCCCAAAGCATTGGTTGGCAATAATCCCTACCACTTTCAAAGGCATATCATTTCAATGGTATGGAAAACAAGCAGCAAAAACTTTTGGCATATGGGATAACTTAAAGATGGCCTTCCTTACCAAATTCAAGCATGAAGATTTTGAAGAGCCAATGCAAGAGGAGTTCATGAACTTAAGTTAGTACTCTAGAGAAGAGTGGAAGCATATGTCTCTAGAATGGAATCCAACTGAAGAGATGGAACAACCATCACTTGAATGAAGGCATATAGAAGGGAGTTTTACTTAGCGGCCTACAACAAAAAGTTTGTATGTTTGTGGAGCTAAGAAGACCAGTTAACCTACAAGCTGCAATGGAAGGTGCAAGATTGTATGATGAAGTTGAAGTAAGGCTATCGATGACCTCAAGAAGAGGAGTTTTACCTCCTCCCATGCCAAGAATGGTATACCCACCAAATGCAGTCCCAAGGATTGTTCCCTATCCCTACCCTCATATGAAAGCAGTGCCTCAGTACAATGTATCGAATCCATAATGACCACAAACAATAGTGCCTCCAATGATGGTTCAACCACAACAATAGTGGCCCAAACAATTTCCCCAATGGCAACCCAATAGGAATAGTGTAACCCTAAAAATTGGAGCCAGCAACTAATAGTCTCAAGAGTAGCTCTGAATCAAAATCAGAACAAAGGATCCTCTGGACCAACTCAACTGGTCTATGCAGTGATTATGGAGACTTTCCAAAACCCTACTATGATTACTCTAGGAGGAGAAAATTTGAAGGACTATTTATCCAATTCAGCTACAAGCATCAAGAAAGAGTTGATGGATGTAATTATAGAATAGCTACAAACACTAGAGATGAATATCGCTAGCATATCTAGTACTGTAGGAGATAGAAGAGATGTGATGCGATCTAAGACATGCTGCAAAAAGTAGAAAATGCCATCAAGTATTACTAGGACATTTAGCCATTGAATGTACCCCAAACCCAACTATACTTGGAGCCTTATGTTTGTATTGTTTATGGAAGAGCCATACAAAAGACATATACTTTTTGAAGGACATGCATGAATGAAGAAAGAAAGATGAAGAAGCAAGATTCAATTTGCTAGAATCCAAAATGAAAACCTAGGATATCAGACCAAAGCACAAAGAGTTTGGTCCTAATTTCGGCCCAAGGAGGTTCTCTGCCCAAAGTTACAGAGGAAGATTGTCTAGCGATGGCCCAAGATCAGAAGTGGAGTGTTTCCCCAAATTATATAAACCCTAGAAGATTCATGGACTACAAGCCCTTATGTAGTCAATTTAAAGAAGAAGGCCAACTTTCTGAAAGAAACTTAAAAGCATATTGTGAAGAAGACACAGCCTAAGCATCGCTCTTGCAATTGTGACTAATTCCAATAAGACCCTAGAGTCAATAAAACAAGTAAATGTGGCTAACGCCTTCCTAGATTTTGGCAACCTAGAGATTGGCATGTGGATTGAAGGATGTTTTATTGCAAATGCATTGATTGATGGAGGCCCATCTTTGAACATAATGATGAATGTGACAATGAATGATTTAGATCTGCAAGGTATGCATCCTACACATTGGCTTATCAGACTAGTAGACTAGAATACAATTAAACCTTTAGGAATTCTCCCATACATGAAGATAACCATGGCAAGATGAGATGATTGGCCGACCTACTTGGTGGTGAAATCAAATTCCTATGCAACCTCATATCCTCTACAACTGGGAAAACCATAGCTTTTTGAAGCAAGAGTACACACAGATTGGTTCAAGGGAACCTTGACCCTGGGCAGAGGACCCAACAAGCTAGTGGTAAAGTTGTATGGTTTGCAAAATGGTAATGGATGCACCTCTATTGAAGTCTTATCAAACTCTCCCAATGAAGTTATAGATGGTACATTAGCAGATGAAGAAGCTCTTTAATAGATCTTTCCCAAGAAAATAGAGGCATAGTCCCTGATAGTGGGTACTATTAGCCAACTCCTAAAAGAAGTAAACTTCTTGTCAATGGGTGAATACCTCCTTCTTCGTGAACCATGAATGACTTCTGAAATTACTTCTAGCAGTGAGATAGAGGTCTAGATGTACTGCTCTTCCTATCACATAGCCACATATCAGAGCTAGAGATAAAGGAAAAAGTAGAGGATGTAACAAAGTTCCTGTTCTTCTCTTATAGAGTTCCTACAAAGGCAAAGATGGAGTCTAAAGAGGACAATGATAAAAGTCAAGATGATGATTATAAAAGTGATGTGGAAGAATATATCAAATAATAAACATATACAAATGAGGATGAAGTCTCAGAGACTTCAAAAAGCTAAAGATCCCATGCTATTGGATAGAATGACTATGGTATCCTTTGGATTGGTAAATGCATTACATCATACACAAAAGATTTATAAGAAATGGATTAAGAAAAATAATCCTTCTTTTAGTAGTGGCCCTTGTCACCCTAAATTACCCTTCTCAAGAAAGGAGGATGATGATGCACCTTGCCAATAAGCACTAGTTCTACGGCCCGAATAGAACAAGATGGTCCTTGTTATGTGACATTCATGGATGCGTCCTCAGAAGATGAGTCCTCAAGTCAAGAAGTAACTGATTCTCAAACAAAAAGAGAAATAACCCTAACACCATTTCAACAATCCAAAGAGATAAATGGCTCCCCTTTGAAGGAAGAAGGTTTCGGTAGAGCATCCAATGAGGAGGCCACTTCCTTGAAGGTGTCATATCTATACCTAGAAGTAGTCTGGTACCTTCATCTACAAAGTGGAAGGTGAAAAGCGATTTACTTTTGTGGATGAAAATGGCATTGAATGTCACTTGAAGGTGGGTAGTAGTCTCCCAAAAGAGTAGCTGTTGGCCCTACATATGCTATTAAAGGAGAACCTAGACTTGTTTGCATAGTTGTATAAAGATTTAAAGGGGATTGATCCCATAGTGTGTTAGCAAAATGTTGCATCACATCGACCTAGAGCCTGATGTCAAGCCTTTAAGGAAAAGACAAAGGTGAATGAATCCAAATTCCTCAACCCCAGTGAGGGCAAAGTTGTTAAATCTCTTAGAAGTAGTTCATTTATCCAGTGGGGCCAATAGCAAATGGGTGTCACCCATTGTGGTAGTGCCCAAGAAGAATGGAAAGTTGTGGATATGTATGGACTTTTGCAAGTTTAATTCCAAGACAAAGAAGGATTGTTTCCTTATCCCTTCACAGACCAACTGTTGAATACAGTGGTTGGACATAAGCTCTATTCCTTGCTGGGTGGATTTAGAAAGTATAACCAAGTCCAGATAGGAGAAGAGGATCAATCCAAGACAACCTTTACAACATAATGGGAAACCTATGCTTAGAGAGAGTGATGCCAGTTGGACTCTACAATGCCCCTACTACCTTTCAAAGAGTGATGATGGTTGCGTTCCAAAATCACTTGCATGATTTCATTGAGGTATACCTAGATGACTTCTATGTCTATAGTCAAATCCGTGAGCATTGAGGACACTTAGAGCAGTGCTTTGATCAATATTGAGAGTATTGGATCTCCCTCAATCCTAACAAAACTGATTGAAGCACCTATCCTAAAACCTCTTGATTGGATGAAGGAGTTCCATGTGAATATCCATGCATCTGTCAAAGACTTAGGTGCAGTCTTATGCTAGAAAGGCTCCTCAAAGTGGGGGTGTTTACCTTTGAGAAGATTCGACACTACCTACTGTTAGCACACTTCAAGTTTTATGTGGAGTATGAGGCATTGTCCTTCTTGATGAAAAAAGCCAATGTGAAAGGAAAAATGATGAGATGTCTCCTTCTGTTCTAGGAGTTTGATTTGCAAGTGGTTACAAAGCTTGGTCGCTCCCATATTTTTGTTGATCATCTATCGTGGATCCCTAAGACTGAAGAAGAGGAGCAGGATGATCCGGACCTTCCTAATGCATCTTATTTCTAGTCAAAACAGTAACCCTATGGTATGCACACATTACTAACCTCTTGACCACACAACAGTACCCCCGTCGCATCTCTAGTAGAGAGAAGAAGAAGATTCTATTGGAATCAACCCCCTACATTCTGCTAAGTGGTGCTTTGTACAAGAGAGGCAAAGAAGGAGTGCTACGAAGACATGTTGCAAGAGATGAGATTGAAATCATGTTGAAAGAATGCCATGATGAGCCCTATGTGTGGCAGACACTTTGCAAGAGAAAAGAGAGCAAGGAAGACTCTGCTCATAGGTTATTGGTGGCCCACACTACATCAAGATGCCTATGATTATTACAAGTAATGTGATGTTGATGGGAAAGCCTACAAAATCTAGTGCCATGCCACTATAGTCCATCCTTTCCTTGAAGCCATTCAAGAAGTGAGTCATTGACTTTGTAGGCCTAATCAATTGTCTAACTAGAAGGAAGTAGAACTAATACATCTTGGTATATACAGACTATGTGACAAAGTGGTGTGAAGCCAAAGCTCTCAAACAAGATGATGGTAACAACATGGCCATGTTCCTATATAAGAATATCATTACTCACTTTGGTAGTCCCTTAGAGCTGGTCAATGAGATAGAGGCACTCACTTTCTAAATAAGATCATGGAAGAGCTAAAAGAGCTTTATAAGATTTGCCACCATTGCAAGTCCACACCCTACTACCTAGAGCCAATGGCCAAGTTGAAGTTATGAACTGCATCATTTGTTTGATCCTGATGATGAGAACACTATATTAGGGAGTTTGAAAATTTTCATATACTTTGAGAGTTTATAGGATGGTCAATATTTGGTCACATGGTAAAATTATTACCCCCTTCCTTGAAGGTGAAACATTTTTTAAATACTATATAAATGATAGTACCAAGTTCCATCTTCAAAAAAGGGATTAAGATTTAACCATATGGTCAAATCTATATTTCTAATTTGAGAGTGAAACTTGGGAGATTCTTGAATTCTCTAATGTAGTATTTGAGGATGATTGCTGCACATTGTTGCGATTGGGATGATCGACTTACATAGGCTCTTTGGGTGTACCAAACCTTCGATAAGACTACTATAGGACAAATACATTTCCAGCTAGTATGTGGCACATAAATTGTCTTTCTTGTCAAGCTAGAACTACCCTCTTTGTGAATGGCTACCATAGAATGCTTGGGAGATGCTGAGTCCCTGTAGTGCCACCTCCTACAAGTGGAATGTTTGGAAGCGACTCGCAAGATGGCCTTACAATATATGGAATCCACACAGGCTCGGCGAAATTCTCACCATGAGATGTTCATGAAGCATAAATAATTCAAGGAAGGTGACCTAGTTATTGCCTATGATTTGTGCTTTGGCAAGTTTCCAGGGAAGCTCCATCACTATTGGATGGGCCCCTACAAGGTACTCACTCTCAATCCTAACAGCTCTATCTGAGTGCAGGTCATTGATGCCTCTAATGATCCCTTCCTGATTAATGATTACTACCTAAATAAGTATTTCTCTCGTTGGGGATCTTGACAATTACAACTAACAATCCCTCTCCCTTTTGAACATCACTACCACTCATGTTGTTGCTGATATTCATCATTCTCATCCTAAGGGGGTGGCATCATCCTTTTAGCCCCTTGCCTCTCCCTCTTATCTCTACTTGGTTACCCTCTTATTCAATCCAACCAACATAGCGATGATGATTCTAATATATGGTGTTTTGCCATTTACCTAACAAAAAAAAGAGAAGAAAAAGGTCATGAGAGAAAAGGACTTCAATCCCTATTATGCCAACCTGCTCTTTGAGAAAAGGTAGAAACACCCTTGGAAGCAAGGGAAAAAAGAGAATTTAAAAAAAGATAAAAAATAAAAGAAAATAAAAACTATTATGGGAGGAAAAAAAGACATTCCCTATCATAATAAGCCTCTTTCCAAGAAAAGGTGACACACCCTTGGATGGAAAGCTCGCTATAGAAAAGGTGACAATACCCCGCAATTCAAAACAGTTGACTCCTCAATTGAAATCCCTAGGATGTAGTCTCGAAGTTGCCTCCCTTGGTGCATTGTATTCTATGCTTCATTCGCAACAAACTCAGTAGCACACATGACAAATGCTATGAATAGGGTACTCAAGGATTTTATACCACAATTGACAATGCCTTTCTTGGATGATGTTCCAATCAAGGGTGTGCAGTCGATGAAACAAATGAAGAGATGGATGCTCATGGATGCAGACAATTTGTTGCAGACCATATTGTGGATTGTGAGAGGATTTTGACATGTCTAGAAGAGGTGCATTTAACTCTTTCTAGACAAAATTCTGTCTTTGGAGTTGAAGAGGTTTTGATTGTTGGGCATATGTGTGGGCCTTATGGACGAAGGCCATCACCAGCAAAGATAGATGGGATTGATAGAATGCAAGATGTATGCACGAATGTATCAGAGGTGTGTAGATTAATTGCAAGCTAAAACTGATCATAACTCGAGTAAAGATCACCCAGATATGGGTTCTCCTTCCTTCCTCTCTAAGTGATGTGACATGTGGGGCGAGAGACTGACCTAGCTTATATGAGCGACTTTTGAGCTGAGTGTTATATTCTTTGTCATCAACTTAATAGGTCTCCATCAACGATGCTACCTCCTTGGGTGCTATTGCATGGTCCCTGCCATGCTGAATACGTACTATGGTGAGTAGTGGTACCTCCTACAGACAACTTCGATAGCTAGTACATCGATGACGATCCACCTCAACCATTTGAATGGGCCACATATTTCTAAACCCTCTTCTGTCTATATAAATGTCATGTTTTAAGTGTGGGGATGCAAGGGTTTGGATCATGATCAAGTGTTAGGTCCCTGCTGATTAGACAAATCGGTCCATTAGGGTTTTAAATGTGGGGACTTGTCCTTGTACGTCTCATCTGTCTACTCTCATGAACACGCCATTGTACAATCTTTAAATGATGTGATGTCTTCCCTAAACCCTATTGGGATCGCTTCCCTATCCAGCTGTCCTATCCTACCCTGTCCTTGGGGTCTCTCCTTGCCTCTTTAGCCTTCTTTCTCATTTTTTTGTGCTTTCATGTGAACCCATCCTACATTCATTAGAATTGAAATCTTACCTTACAACCCTATTTATCTCTTTGACTCAATAATTTTTCCTTTTACTACCCTTTGTTTCGAACAATAGTTCTTTAGCTATTAATTTTTGAAGAATTTTACGTAAATTGGACGTGTTTCCATACAAACGCATCTTTCTCGCGCCAAAACTATGGTTCAACCTGATAGCCCTGATCTTTCTCTTCTGTCAGATATTTTTCCTTTTTAAATCCCATCATTTCAACACATGGGTTGGCCATTATATATTTTTGCATGTTTGTGTGTATTTTCTTATATGATTTTTGCTATTTTCTCATATGAATAGGCTCTTTTCTCATCAAAATGGTGTATTACTTGGATAGCCTTTAGTCATGTGTCTAACTATACATTTTCCCTTGTTTCTCCCCTTTGTTTCAGCCCACCAATTTCAAGTTATTAATTTTTTATTTTTTTTTCATACATATTTTTTATATTTCTCCATGTGAACATATCCTCTTCAATCGAAACCGCATTTTGATATGACGATCTTGTCAAATGTCACTCCCCTGACACTTTTCCTTTTCATTGCACTTTGTTTTGATTGATGGCTTATCTCGAATTAATTTCTGTTCTACTTTTCGTGATTGTTTTTGCCATTTTTTCATGTGAACATCTCTATTTCTTATCGAATTTGTGTTTTGATTTGATAACCCTATCTTTTTTATTCCACCCATCTCTATTTCTCATCAGATCTGTGTTTTGATTTGATAACCCTATTTTTTTAATTCCATGCGTCTCTGTTTCTCATTAGATCTTTGTTTTGATTTGATAACCCTATCTTTTTTATTCCACCGAACACTTTTACTTTTTATTGCACTCCATTTTGGTAAACATATTTTTTGTTATTAAATTTTTATTCTATTTTGGGTTTTTACTTTTTCCATGTGAATGCCTATTTTTTATGCCAGATGTATTGTTCATGTTATTCATCCTATTCTCTATCATTTTTTCCATTTTTTCTTTTTGATACATGCAAATTCAAAGCTCGAATCTTTTCCAATTAAAATCTTCTCATTTTTTTTGTTTTGTGGCCCTACGTATCCACATGGCTGCTTGATTTTTGCCTTGAAATGCATACGGTCAAGTCTGACATCTTGTGGAGACCCACCCATTCTCCTCTCTTTTTGTTTATTCCCAACATCACAAATTTTTTAACCCGCCCTACACTTATGCACTAGATGGGGGGTTTTCAATTTTTCTTTTAACTTAAAAAGAAACAAAAGAAAAGAGAAAAAAGGGTACCCTTCCCACATGTTGATTCCTCCTTTCCCCCCTCTCCTTCTTTTTTTTTCTTCTTCTTCTTCTCTCCTCGGATGTTCCCTTCTCACCCCCCTTCTCCTCCTCCATGACCTCCACCTCCCCTGTTCCTTCTATCTCCCCACCTCCCTCCCTCATCTCCCACCCCCCTCCTATCCCTTCTACCCTCCCCACCTTCCTCCAGTCCCCTGCCCTTTGCCACCGAACTGCCCTTTCCCACCCTCTGCAGCACCCGACTGCCCTTCGCCACCCTACATCGTCCTTTGCTACTTTATTGAGCCCTCTCTTTCCTCCATGCCACACTGTCATCTACCCCCAGCTGCCACGCCCACACTACCATCCTTTGCAATGCTCAGTTGTCTCCTTCGCCCCTGCCAGTGCTTCCCCAACCTACCTTCTCTTCCATCCTTTCTCTCCTCCTCCTCCACCCCCATCTCCCTACCCCTCCACCTTCTCCCCGAGTCCACCCTTCTTCCCTCTCCTCCATTCACTCCTCCTCTACCATCTCCTCTCCCACCCCTTCCCTACACACCACCCCCCACTAGCACATCCCCCTTTCCCAACCCCCATTCCCATTGACCTCCCCATCTCCTTGACAAACGATTTTTGACATCGAGAAGTGCTTAAAAATAGCCAAAAAATCCAAATTTCAGGGAAAAAATAGACTTTGTGGAAGGCGGCAGTTGCAATCAGTATGATTTTAAGTGGCAAGCCCCAAAAGTGCTTTAAAGACCCACCGAGCAACGGTTGGGGAATTTTCATAATTACTTGGCATGTCAGATGAGACTTTGGGAGATGCTTGGCAGTGGGGGACTTTGAGATGGACGCGCAGGATTTTTGGGACCTCGAATTGGAGGCCGGATTGCAAACGACTGACCAGTCTGGTTATCAAACAATGCAAGCCATCTCTGAAACACAGACAAGACATCTGAATTAAGTTTAATGGGATAAGCCCAAAGTTTACACAAAAAACCATCAATAAAAGTCACAAAATACTTTGCACCACCCATAGACTGACAGGGCATGGGCCCACAGACATCCGAATGTACTAATGCCAGGGGCTCACTCAAATATATCCTACCACACTTCTTATGCATATTCCTAGTCTGTCTACCATAATACTGCAAACTAGAAAGCATTTTAATTCCCTTCAAGGACATATGGCCCAAACGGGCATGCCAAAGAGATATATGTGGGATGGAACTGGCTGACAAAACATGGTCAACCGAGGACCCATCAACTACAAGAGGATATAGGCTACTAGCCTTGGCACCTCTAGCAAGCACAAGTTTTCCATATGTGATCTTCCAGGTAGAATCCCCAAATGAAACATGAAACCTAGCATCATCAAGCTGCCATGTAGACATAAGACTCTGTGTAAGTGCAGGTACATGACGTGCATCCTGTAACAGAAAGTACTACCAGTAGAGAACTGCAGTCATGCATCCCCAATGCCAACAATAGCAAGTGACATGTCATCACCCAAGTGAACTGAACCAGAGACAGTGCAATAGGAATGGAACCACTCACAACATGGTGTAACATGAAATGAAGCACCACAATCCAAAAGCCAGTACTATGCATATATAGAGTGAACCTCGGTCAACGATGTAGCATCACAAGAACTAGCTGCAAGTATGTACTCCCCATCACAATCATCAGTCTGCATGACATTTATCTCCTTGATTTTCACACTTGATTTCACAGGCATAATTCTATGTTTAGAGGACTTTACCTGTACTTTGTCTTTCCCCTTGTCTTTGTGCTCCTCATTGCGCAACTCATGACATTGTGGGTGTATATGACCCTTCTTGCCCCGCGGCTTACCACGTGACTTAGACCTAGAATTCTATGCATCTTTGCCACGTCCATATTCACAGTCATTCTTTCCATTACCATCTCTACCTCTAACAGTCAAAGCATGAGACACACGAGAGGCATCCAAGTTCTTATGGTTGATCTTTTACTGTAGAAGAGCACTCTCTACATTAAGCAAGTTCAAAATAGTAGCAGGAGCACATAAGGCATTGTGAAATACATCCCATGACTCACTCAAAGTCCCAAGCAAAAACAATGGAGTAACCTCATCATTAAAGGTAATATCCTGCGAAATCAAGTTCTTGAGAATAGCATGGAACTGGCTCAAATGAGCAGACATTGTCATATTCTCCTTCATGCATAGGTTCATAAGCTGCTTCACCAATACACCTAACTTGTTGGACTTTTCTTATCATAGAGGTTCTTAATATATCCCAAATCTACCAAGCACTCTGTGCTTCCTCAACCACATTGTAATACACCTATTCAGTGAGGGACAAGATGAGGGTGGACTTGTATAACTCATCAAGCTCATCCCATTCGCCATCGTCATAGTTTCGGGCTGCTCACCATGCATCCTTGGTGGCTTGATTTGAGATTTCTGCACCAATACTTGCCAAACTTGGCTCTTCCAATAGGCATAATTTGTACCATCAAGCTTAGTGATGTTGAACATAGCACTGTTAGTGGAAGAAGATGCCATATTTCCATCCAAAATGGTGCAAACAGTTCAAAACTACTTGTTATTTTCTATTGTAAACAACCAAAATACCACCAAAACCAAGGCAAAATGACCATGATATGATAGCTAATGATACTTCCCACCAAGTACCATCAAAGGTACATAAAATCAAGATGATTCAGCATGAAAATTCCATGTCAGCCCATGCATAACTACTTGCTATAATAAATTACAGCCAAGTACAATGAGAGCAAAATGAATGCACCAAATCAACCACTAACTGCCAAAGCATAACTAGCATCAAGCATGCATAAATCAGCATGTGACAATCATACAGACATCGAGCAAACACCAAACATGTCAAATGAATCTCTTAGTAAGTTGGCACACCCCTTGTGTAATAGTGCAAAGTGTACACAACACCTGCAAGGCTTGACACAAAAAGGTGTATGCTCAGGGAGTGCAAAGCCCAAATTAGCCCAAGTATCAACCATGCAACATCCAGGTGAAGATCATAGTCTCAAGTATCCGAATGCTCAAGTAGCAAAAAACACTTGCTCAATGTTTGTTAAGTGTATAAAGACACTCCCATTGGCACAAAAGCCATAAATATCAAGCAAAGATTCTCAACAAGGGCATATGATAGCACCAATGCCAAAAGATCCAAGATCAAGCATCAGTAAGACCTCATGAGCATATAGGCCATGTAGCATCCGTACATAGCATCCATAGACATCAAGTACATCCAAACTGTAACTTTGGCAAGTCAAGAAATAGCTAAAGTAAGCTCCGGGCAATCAAATGTCAAGTCAAAGCAAGGCTCAATAGCATCCAACTCCAAACAATGTAGCGGGCATGCAGTAGTGGCATAGGCCGCCAAGCATGTCAAGACCGATCAGACATAAGCAAAGTACATGCCATAAGTACATCAGAGATGAAGATTCCAATTCTATGTGAAGTGAGCTCAAGTTCAACCAATGATTCAAGAGAAAATCCAAGATCCATGTCAATCCTCGAGAATCACTACATCAATGTATACATCCAAGACATAGCCCAAATGCAATAGGCATATCCAAACATTAAAAAAATAAGCTTCAATAGCCTAAAATATTCTAGCAGCAAATAAACATCCAAAAATGAGAAAACTAGGGCCCAATCCAAGTTCAAAACCATAGACAAACCATAGGCATACTTTCCCATATGTCTAGGCACCAACCGGGCATAATCGGGTATCAAATGACCATGTAGCATGAGCATAAAATGTAATAACAGGGGGACTACCTTGTTTTGGGCTGCCTATGGACTATGTAAAATAGTCAATGACTGAGAAAATTCATCCCCAAAAGCATCTCATATCATAGACATACATTCCCCTAGCATTCGGGACCAACCAACCGAGCAACCAATGTCAATGCTAACCAATAATAAACATAAAGTGCTGATGTAACACTTTTTGTGATTGCTTGTGGATTGTGGAAAATAGTCCTAGACTAAGGTAAATCAGTCCACAAATCAATGCCAATGATACACACCAATGTCGAGCGTCAAGGGGGTGTTCCCAAGTGCCAAATGAAGTGTTTTCAAGCTACCAATGAGTGCTAAGGGAGGGCTGAAGTAAAAATGAAATTTTGTGTAGGTCTTCAAGTAGGCAAAAATTGATCTAGGGCCTATGGAAGGGCTGCGCAATGTCAAGCCAAGGTTGGCCAAGGTTGGGGGAGTAGTCAAAGACCCCTAGGAGCTCCCTCTTGAAGGGAAAAGTCACCGATAGAGAGTAGGCATCATAAGAAGCAAGAGGACATGGCTGCCCTACTTCACAAAACATGTGGACTAAAGTAAAATAAAAAAAGAGAGCTCCAATGCCTCTAAAGGAATGCCTTGAGGGTTCCCAAATGGGCCAGGTAGGTGCATTGGGAAGCCGGGGAGTGATGAGAGCTCAGGAGAGTCGGCTATGGTTGCTGGGAAGGAGACCCAATGGTGTAGAGATTTGAATGAATGCCAAAGGAGTCACAAACCAAGCTTGAATGCTCAAGCAACCTGCTCTAATACCTGAGAAGGATTGAAGCTTTCTTGGAAGAGCTATGGCAGGAGAGAAAGAGCAAAAAAAAGAGAGAGACCAAATGGGAACTCCAACAGTCACAATGTGTGAGTGATCCTTCCTTTATTCAAACTGTCACTAAAAGAATAAAGAATAAAGTGATGGTGATGGGCGCCCACCACATGCAGTATGCAGTGGCGGGTACTACACAGGTGGCTAGGCAGAGGCACATTTACCCCCAATACTTAAGTTGAAACTCCAAAACAAATCAAAGAGACCAATGATGAAGTTAAGAGCCATCTTTAGAAGTATTGACTGCATACTAAAAGAACAAGCACATCTCAAAGTGCCACTCCTTACGCACTAAAGTTATCATGCTTGGTGGGATATGGGTACCCCTTGAGTATAATCCACATTCTACACCCCAACAAGTTCTACACTCTATAGCTCTGCAAAGGAGGCTCAATCTTGCCAAACACCACTTTCATTGGAGTTGCATCCTCAAATATGTTCCTGTGGTCTAATGGTGCATTCATCTGTATATTGCAAGCAACAATCTGTTTTTGCACATTCTCAAAATTCACTTAATGGGCCCTTGCAGCTCATGAGTCATTCATCCTTGGTCATTCATGGGTTAGGGGATATTGGTATAGAAGAAAACATGGGATATACTGATATCTGTACATTGACGGCGTAGGTGAAATTTTCCAATGCAGTGGCTCAAGTTGGCAAGTCTGACTAACAAAATGACATCTAGATAGATGTATGTAAGAAAAATGATCAGATGGGAATAGTTAAGTAGGAGATTGGAGGTGCCTTGTAAGAAAAATTTGTTCTTCCATCAGGTGCCCCTTCCCTACAATAGGTGCCCCTTTTGAGGAATCCCTTTGTGCTATGAGTAATTTGTTGCTAGATCCTTCACCTAGATCAATCGCAAGAAAGATAGCAAATAATGCAATCGAAGAGCGGAATTTTGGTGCCGAGAAGTGCTTAAAAATAGCTAAAAATTACGAATATCAAGGGAAAAATATTCAACGTCGAAGGCGGCGGCTTGATCTAGGACGATTTTAAGCGCCAAAGTGCTTTAAAGGCGCCCGAGCGACACTTGTTGATTTTTCATAAATTTTCAGACTGTCGTGCGGGTTGACAAGAGTTACTGGCCAATGCGGGATGTCGAGCCGGACGCCCAGGATTTTTCAGAGCTCAATTCGGAGTCCGGATGGGGAAATGGCCAACAAATGGTCAAGATATGAAAAGGTGGACATTGGAGAAGACCAAAAGGGGTGCCCTTTGGGACATTTTAAGCCCCCCTTCAAATTTTTGATCAAGAAGCATGAAAAAACATGGAGAGGGCGTGAGCAGGAGGGCACCGAAATTCGCGCCCTCTTGTTGATCATGCCATCTCCTGCCTGCAAATAACCATGTCAATTGATCATGGGGCTTCAATCCCCCCTGGATGCTGATCATATTGTCGCGCTTCGCTCCTCCAATGGCGGTCTCTATGAAGAATTCTGATTTCAGTCTTTCTCTCTCCTCCCTCTCTCTCATCTAAGGACAGATTCATGTGGTGAAGAAGAAGAAGAAGAATGGATGACGGATGCTTGTCCAATGAAGACCGGATTGCTCCGTGGTGCAAGAGGAAGGAAGATTGTTGATTGTGGACTTTCATGAGCATCAATGGTGGCTGGAAATCAGTCCCGAGATATGGCAAATAAACACCCGCAACCCGCAAAGAACGGTAATCTCATTTTTACAAAGGAAATTGATGTTTTATGCAAGTTGCTTCATGAATACTTGTTCCCATGGGATGATTATGCATTATAATATCGTTTGCAATGTCTTCCAACTATTTGAAATCAGAAAATCAGAAAATCATAAGTGTTGTGGATGAAATTAATAGTGTAAAACCCGTAAAACACACGAAATATGGGGAAATTGGGTGTTTTTGATATATAAGTGGAAAATATAGTAAGACACACCAACTAAATTTGTGATTTTGCTGCAAATGAACCTAAGGGCCACAGCCCACAATTTATTTTTTATTTTTAGTTATTTAATATTGTAAAAAATACAAGAAAAATAGGAAAAATGAGAAAAAATAGGGGAAAAATGGATTTTGAGTGTCGAAAATTAAGGAAAAATAAGAGCCATGTTTGTGGATGTATGGGGGGTCTGAAGTATGAGGTTTAGACTCAGTTCAGCCCTACCTTTATGTTTCAGTGAGTTTTTATGGCTTTTTATACAATAAAAATGTGAAAAATGAACCCTAAACCTATGCACCATGCACAACCTAAACGGGTGAGGGGGATGGAGTGTATGAAAAATGTTTAAATGCTGAATGAAATGATGAAAAGCTTGCTGGTTTTTTATGCATACCATTTAGATCGGTTGATAATTAAAAATTAAGAACCTAGTAGCACGAGGGTTTCTCGGTGCTAGGTTCATGCAACGCCGCATACGAGCAATAGTCAAAATCATTGAAAGAAATGTTTTCCACATGTGCACCAATGCTGGTTTTCTTAACTGTTTGAGCACATGGACATTCACAATTTGCATGAAGCATAAAATGATAAAAGGTGTCAGACAATACCTCCTGCATGCATGGCAATTGCTTTCTAGAGAGATATGACCAACGTTGAGTGAGTAAGGTTGTCCAAGCTGTAGGCTAGGCGTTGGGTCTAGGGGAAAGTAAAGTGAGGTATGGTACATTCCTGGATACGAATAATTGGTACCTTGAGTGGAAATGTGTGCGATATTGTTCTATATATGTTTAGCGACGCATCGAGGGGCCAATCCCCAAGGTGTAGGAGAGTCATAGTGAGGTAGCTGCAGTCAGCCGCCGTGGGAGGACCTCCTATGTTTGTACTTCATGCTATTTGGCAAAGTGTCGGGACTCCCTCTGAGGAGTGTTAATTGGGTTAGAGTTGGACTACGAGACGTGATACAAACGCAATATGTTTAGGAAGATGATGTATGTGTCATCTAGGCTCCTGGCCGCGAGGCCGTGGGGTTGTTGAGTGCATGATAGAGGTCTGGCTAGTGCATGAGCCAGTGCCGGCCCGTTTTAGGTCCCATCAGTGGTGCATCTGCTAGGAGCTGCTTAGAAGTGGCGGTCCTCGAATTCTGGTTGTCGAGGGACCAGTTAGGAGTTTATGCCAAAGGATACTGAGATTGATCCGTTATTCATCGATAAGCATCGTCTAGCAGAAATCCAAAAGCAAGAGACAGACGAAAGAGCTAGGCGACATGCTGAAATTTTTAGGAGGTATTCCCCTAAGCGTAGCAATGCTGAACCCTTATGAGGGAGTGGAGCTAGTGGTCTTGGTGCCACAAGTAGTAAGTCAGGAGAAGGTGGAAGCTCTAGTGCTCCCCTTTCTTTCATAAGCCAGTCTACATCAAGTGCGGGAGGTGTAACCCCACCGTCCCCTATTTCTAGTGCAAATCCAAATTTCGTCATGGCGCAGCCTATTGCAATTCCTGCAGGAACGACCGACTTGCCGGCTCTAGGTTACCCGCTACCCATTTTTAATGGGCTAGTTGAGGAAGATACGGAACTCCACATCAGGGAGTTTCAAAAGCTGATGTTTAACTATCGCATCCAAGAAGAAGGACATTTAATGATGTTCTTCAATATGACTCTCAAAGGAAGAGCTGCCATATGGTACCATGGTTTAGAAGCCGGAACCATATTGAATATTGATGCATTTTATGGAGCTTTTCAAAGGGAGTTTGCCCCTGAAAGGGGTGGGCAATATTGGTTGCATGTACTCAATGTGACCCGCCAAGAACCACACGAGGATATTCGTGCTTATGCGAAGAAACTAAAAGAGGTTTTCCGTAAGTTGGACACCTCTATTCCTATCCCTGCAGCGGCCCAATTGCAATATTTTCTACATGGTTTGGACTTTAACATCCAGTTGCAGTTGAGTAGTGTCCCTTTGGGGGACATGGGAAATAATATGGCGATAGCCAATGGCAGTGGTAGCCAAGGGATAGCGATGGCTAATCCTAATGGGAGAGGGAACATGATGCAGAATGTGCCTTTATTACCAGCTCCCCCTAGCATGTCGATGCCTACGGGCAGTCAAATGGCTCCAAATGGTGGAGGCCAGGCAGTTAATCCTAATACCATGCCTGTGGTTCAACAACCAGTGCCTAATCGAATTGTTAGGCCGATGGAACGACAGGGTAATGATCAAGGCTACGAGTCGAGCGCTTCCAATGTTCTTGGCGAGGTTAAGGACATGATGAAGCATTATATCGACATGATTACGGAGCAGTATCGACAAATAGCCATTGATGTCAACTTTCTTAAAAAACAACAAAATTTGATAGGAAGTAGATACCCAGATGAGGGTGCACCTTCGAGGCTTAGCTGCAAATGGTGTGGTGGGCAACATTATCCACGAAATTGCCCAAATGTCAAGTGCGACATTTGTGGGAAATCTGGCCATTTAGCAGCCACTTGTTGCTAGAGTAAGATTAGTTCCCTCCAACGAGGTAGTCGGCAATCAACCAGGGCCTGTTAATCATCGTGCGCAATGAAATGATTCCCAGCGAGAAGATGGGCCTAAACAAATACTCCAACGACCAAAGACTACAGTGGAGGAGCTGCCTAGTGGTAGTGGGGTTAGTTTGATTGAGGCTGTGCATGTTAATGACGCTAAAACCTCTAATCTGCGAGCTGTCCATACAAGAGGTCAAAAGGGTAGAGAGGCCGACAAGGATAAGCTTGTCTCGATGAAAACCCTAAACAAGGCGACAAAGGAACGCAAGTTCTGGATCCTGCCATGGAAGGGGGACCTCTGAAGCCCATGGAGAGTAAAGCCGATGCTAAGAAGGATAAGGAACCACAGAGGAAGAAGGTGAAAGTTAAAAAAGAGGCAGTAAAGCCGGTTCAGCGACCTAAAGAGCGGATGGTTTGGCGTGAAAAGCGAACTCTACCGAACTATCATGAATTCGATTTGGCGAGCTCTCTTTGGGAAGTCAAGCCCGATGTGAATCTTTTACAGCTTATTAAGCTTTCCCCAGGAGTACGCAAGGAATTTAGAAAGATCCTGCATACCGGGTATATCGTAGAACCTTTGGGTATTGCGCGAGTTGGTGATGACTGGTTCGAGCATGCTAAGAAGCATTGCCCGAGGGTTGCAGCCTATGTCGATGGGATATTAGTAGATTATGCCATTGTCGACACGGGATCATCGGTTAACATTATGAGTTTTGAACTGATGGAAAGGTTGGGTCTTGCGATCCAGAAAGATACCTCCACAATTCTCAGAATGGCGGATGATAGTTTGAGACAGCCGGAAGGCTGCATTACTAAGGTCCATGTCACTGTTGCAAATGTAGAATGCCTGTTGGACTTTAGGGTGATTCGTTTTGCAGGGCGTCCAAGCTACCAAGTATTACTTGGACGACCTTGGATCTTGCAAGTGGACTGTCAAGTGGATATACCCGCCGGTCGGCTTATATTCGGCAGAGGTGCTCAGCGCGTGGTGATTGATGCCTATCCTGAGTCCTTGCAGAGTGAGAGAGCTCCTCTATCTTCCACAGAATTGGAGACATTAGAAGATTTATCCGCCAGTGAGACATCATCGAGTGATGAGTCCAAAGAGGGATCCACCATGGAAGACATCTATCAGATCACTTTGAACGAGCCGATAGAGGCCCAAGGTCGTATAAGAGATGCAGATGTTATCGAGCTAGACCTTGGTATGCCTGATGAGTCACAACCAATCAAATTAGGTTCTATGCTCAGTTCAGCAGAAAGGGAGGACTATGTGTCCCTAATTCAAGAATTCCAAGATATCTTTGCCTGGAGTTATGATGAGCTGAGAGGCATTCCTCCCAGCCTGGCTGTTCATACAATTCCGTTGAAGGAAGGAAGTCGTCATGTACGACTATGCCTTTCGAACTGAGGGATGGGCTATTTGAAGAGTTACAGAAGCTTCGGAGAGCGGGTTTGATTTTTCCTATGCAACACACAGAATGATGTTCACCAGTTGTGATAAAAAAGAAGAAAAATAATCAAATCCGACTATGTGTAGATTTTAGGGAGCTGAATAAGCAGACAGTTAAGGATTACTACCCGTTGCCATTCATCGACCAGATTTTGGATCAATTAGCGGGTAGGGAGATATATTCGTTTATGGATTGCTTTGCAGGATATAACCAGATGACAATTGCAGAAGAGGACAAGTTGAAAACAACTTTTATTACTGTCTTTGGTACTTTTGCGTACCATGTGATGGCCTTTGGTTTATGCAATGCGCCTGGTTCGTGGCAACGAACAGTAGATAAGACATTCGGTGACATATTCCCTGAAGAGTTGAAGGTGTTTATTGATGACTTAGGGGCCGCCACCGTGAGGGAAAGGCAGTTGATCATTTTAAGAAAATTCTTTGAGCGGTGCAGGCAATTTTGCATCGCTCTAAACCCACGGAAGTGTGTTTTTGGTATACCTTATGGGCTCTTGCTGGGCCATGTGGTCAGTTCGGTAGGAATTGCGACAAATCCCAAGAAGGTCAAAGTCATAGTTGCCATGGGTCCACCATGCACTCCGAAAGAAGTTCATTGCCTCCTGTCTTCGGTTGGTTATTACCGTAGATTCATAAATGCCTTGGCAGAAAGAACGTTGCCGCTTACAAATCTATTGTCCTTTAGCTGTTTGTTTGTATGGGGTGACCCCTGTAAGGTAGCTTTCGAGGATGTGAAGCAGGAGCTAGTAAAAGCTCCTGTTTTAAAAGCACCTAAAAGAGGTGAGGTATTCTATACATTTTCAGCAACCACCATGCATAGTATCAGCTTGCTGTTTAGCCCAAATTTGGGAAGAAAAGTGGTATCACCCGATTGCTTTTGCTAGCCGGAAGCTAGGGGTATCCGAGATCAATTATACTTACATGTAGAAGTTGTGTCTTGCGATGGTCTTTGGGACCAAGAAATTCAAGCACTATATTCTCTATGAGAAAGTTGTGCTTTATACGAAGGCGGAGGGGCTTCAATTATTGATGAATAAGCTGCAGCCGCCTGATCGTCTAGTGAAGTGGTTAATCACTTTGCAGGAGTTTGATTATGAAATCAGGAGTAAGCCACCAAGGTTATAGGGTATTGTGGAATTTCTTGTGGACTTTGGGGAGCCGAAAGAATCTGTGGCTGAAGGTAGTGACATGGAGTCGTTATTTAAGATAGATACGGCGTCTATTCCCACCTGGTACGTTGCAATACACATTATTTATCGACAGGAGAGGTTGGATCCGAACTATCTAAAGCTGAGAGAAGGAAAATTAAGCAGCAGGCATTAAAGTTTGCCTTGATCGCAGGTACATTATATCGGCAAGGGGTTGATGACATCTATCGCCGATATGTGATGCCTGACGAGGTGCCATTCATTTTGGAAGAGTACCATGATTCCGCTTGCGGAGGTCATTTTGCTAGACGGCTTATAGCACAAAAGACTTTAAGAGCAGGTTACTGGTGGCCTGCCATCTTCTAGGATGCGTTCGCATATGTTAAGAGATGCGATATTTGTCAACGACATGATAGTCGAGAGAATAGGAAAAGACCACTTACCCCTATTATGGCGATACTTCCATTTGAGAAGTGGGGAATAGACTTTGTGGGTCCTATTACTCTGTCGTCAACTGCACAAAAGAGGTATATTATTGTAGCAACTGACTACTTCACAAAGTGGTCAGAAGCACGTGCAACAAGGAAAGATGATGCTAAAGAAACTGCTAGTTTCCTTTTAGAGCAGATAATATGCCATTTTGGTCCCCCGAAAGAATTGGTGTCGGACCGTGGGACCCATTTCCTGAACAAGGTTATCAAAAGCTTGAATGAGGCTTGGCAAATCAAGCACAATAAAACGACTCCTTATAATCCGCAGGCAAATGGGCAGGTTGAAAGTACCAACAAGCAGCTTGTGGGGATCTTGTCTAAGATAGTCTCTGAGAAGAAACGAGACTGGGACAAGAAGCTCTGTATGTGGCAGTATGGGCACATAATACCACGTTTAAGCGAGCCATTGGCCACATGCCATTCAAACTAGTTTATGGTGAGTGCATTTTACCCTTAGAGATTGAGTTGCCGACCATTAGATTCGCAATAAACCATTCATTGGGGAATGAGGACGCCCTATTAGAGTGATTTATGACCTTAGCACACCTAGATGAAATTAAGTTGCAAAGCCTATTACGCCAAGTGGTGGCTAAATGTCGCATGAAACAGTTGCATGACCTGAAGGCGAAGAATTATACCTTTAAGAAAGGACAACTGGTTTTGTATTACGATGCGCGTAGGGAGCTATTTCCAGGAAAATTGGAACCTAAATGGGATGGCCCTTACAAAATCGTCAGGTTAGGGAAGAACAGGTCTACAGCCTTATTAGTTGATCTACAGGGAGTAGAGTTTAAGAATAAGGTTAATCTTAATAAGATTAAACCTTATTACTTCTAAGTCTGCTAATACAAAGAAATGCATTGCAGGTCCATGTTAGGAATGATCTGCGACCTACGGAAGAGTTTAAAAGACGGTTGATGGGTCGGTTAATCCCTTATTTGGAGCACCCATATCTGGAGCAAAGATACCATCAGGGGAAACTCATCTGGTGGAGCAAAGGGTATAAAGTGATTGAGCAAGAAGACGGAACCTTTGTGTGGGAGATTAAAGTCTTCTGCCATCACTGCTTATGACTGTTAACGAGTATCCCTGTTGAGTTCAATGAAGAAGGTGGGATGGAGCCATCAGTTCATCCTCTCAACATGCTAAACTTTGATTATCATAATTACGAATAGAGGAGTTCGTGATGGCCAGCTGTGTAAACCCATTGTGGACGTATACATTATACTTTGATGGAGCGTCCAGGGGCCCTAATAAAAAAGGAAGTGTTGGAGTAGTAATCCGAGATCCCCGACGTAGAGTAACAATGAAGTTAGTTGCTTATCTCGGGGTAGGATTCACTAACAATATGGCGGAGTATAAAGCCTTGATTATGGGACTGCATATTGCCAAACAAGGTGGTATTCGTCAGTTGTTAGACAACATATTATGCGTACGCCTCTTGCTATCTATGCAGGAGGGATGGGTCATAACCTTATGCATTTAGTTTAGGGCTATGAGCCTGTTTTTCCTCCTTGAAAGGAGCATATTATTGTATATCCGCATTATTCCAGGGAAGGATGTGTAGGTGCTATTTGGTTTGATCTCGTTAGGCCAAGAGGGCCAGTGTTGCGAGGTGTTATTACTTTATTTCATTAGGCCAAGAGGGCCACCTGTCTGTTTAGTGCAGGTGCAGTTAATGGTTTCTTGTTTGAGTTCTGTGCTAGACAGGTTTGAAGAAGAGCTTGGAAGGAGCCTTTTGTTGTGTGGAAGCTTCTCATGGCAATATCCGCAGGTGATATCTTTCCTTTATGAGTATTGTGGTTTTTATGTTATATGTGTTTGTGTACTTGTTAAAGGGGTTTTTCGTTTCTTGTTGGTGACCGGCGTCCAAGGCATGAAGTCCCCAGGTTTAGATTCAGTATGTTTGAGGGAGGTCTGAGTAGTTGGTGCCTCCTGTAAAGACATTGTCGAGCATTGAAAGACCTGTTTTAGACGGAAGTCCTAGTGACCCTGTTCTACTAGCCTGTAGGCAGCCGTTCTAGGAGTTCTTCCTAGTTGTGAGGCACTTAGAGAAGCCTGCCAAAAGAAAAATAAAGATGATACGAGGATAGAAACACTGAATATCTTAAAGAAAATAAAAATATACCAAGGTGTGTAAAAAGGGGTTCTAACCCCTAGCAAAGAAAAGAAAAGAAAGAAAATTTTATGAGCAGTTGATCATCGCCTTGTGAGGGCCTGGTAGATTCCTGGGGACGAGTCAGACCTAGGGCCGATGCCTTGTCTTCCTAGGGGTGACATCTTGCTAGAGGAAAAAAATTAAGGCAGGTTGGAGCGAAAATAAAAGTGAGCGTTAGAAAAGGATTAAGTGTCGCCTTGCGAGGGCTTGGTAGGTTCTTAGGTACCGAGACAGGACCTGAGGCCGATGCCCTGTTCTCCCTGGGTCACTACGCTCAGCTCCCTCCTTTTTACATACCCGAGTATGAAACATAAAAATCCTAAAAGAAGAAATGTGCTGAAAGAAAATACTTCTTGATCACGCTATAGGAGTCCTCGCCTAGTAGGAGCTCCTAGTTGTGTTGTCTTTAGTTTGGCCGTGTTGGAGTAGTTGGTTAGTGACTAGCTTCGGACCTTCTATCACATTATGCTAGGCCTACTCCTTGTGGATGTCATGCCTTGGTTTTGTCAGGGGGTAGGCTCAGCATTGTGCTGTGTTTAATATGTATCTATTTTGTATCAGCTTGATGCTTCCTTTGGTTGTTTTGTGCAGATCTACTGTGGGGTTCGACGGGCTGAGTCGCCCTATCCCGTGGTAGCCAATGACAGCGGAATTTTGGTGCCGAGAAGTGCTTAAAAATAGCTAAAAATTACGAATATCAAGGGAAAAATATTCAACGTCGAAGGCGGCGGCTCGATCTAGGACGATTTTAAGCGCGGCCAACAAATGGTCAAGATATGAAAAGGTGGACATTGGAGAAGACCAAAAGGGGTGCCCTTTGGGACATTTTAACCCCCCCTTCAAATTTTTTATCAAGAAGCATGAAAAAACGTGGAGAGGGCGTGAGCAGGAGGGCGCCGAAATTTGCACCCTCTTGTTGATCATGCCATCTCTTGCCTGCAAACAACCATGTCAATTGATCATGGGGTTTCAATCCCCCCTGGATGCTGATCATATCGCCGTGCTTCGCTCCTCCAATGGCGGTCTCTATGAAGAATTCTGATTTCAGTCTTTCTCTCTCCTCCCTCTCTCTCATCTAAGGGCAGATTCATGTGGTGAAGAAGAAGAAGAAGAATGGATGACGGATGCTTGTCCAATGAAGACCGGATTGCTTCGTGGTGCAAGAAGAAGGAAGATTGTTGATTGTGGACTGTCATGAGCATTAATGGTGGCTGGAAATCAGTCCCGTGATATAGCAAATAAAAACCCGCAACCCGCAAGGAACGGTAATCTCATTTTTACAAAGGAAATTGATGTTTTATGCAAATTGCTTCATGAATACTTATTCCAATGGGATGATTATGCATTATAATGTCATTTGCAATGTCTTCCAACTGTTTGAAATCAGAAAATCAGAAAATCATAAGTGTTGTGGATGAAATTAATAGTGTAAAACCTGTAAAACACGCGAAATATGGGAAAATTGGGTATTTTTTATATATAAGTGGAAAATATAGTAAGACACATCAACTAAATTTGTGATCTTGCTGGCAATGAACCTAAGGGCCATAGCCCATAATTCATTTTGTATTTTCAGTTATTTAATATTGTAAAAAATACAAGAAAAATAGGAAAAATGAGGAAAAATAGGGGAAAAATGGATTTTGAGTGTCAAAAATTAAGGAAAAATAAGAGCCATGTTTGTGGATGTATGGGGGGTCTAAAGTATGAGGTTTAGCCTCAGTTCAGCCCTACCTTTATGTTTCAGTGAGTTTTTATGGCTTTTTATACAATAAAAATGTGGAAAATAAACCCTAAACCTATGCACCATGCACAACCTAAACGGGTGAGGGGGATGGAGTGTATGAAAAATGTTTAAATGCTGAATGAAATGATGAAAAGCTTTCTGATTTTTTATGCATACCATTTAGATCGGTCGATAATTAAAAATTAAGAACCTAGTAGCACGAGGGTTTCTCGGTGCTAGGTTCATGCAACGCCGCATACGAGCAATAGTCAAAATCATTGAAAGAAACGTTTTCCACATGTGCACCAATGTTGGTTTTCTTAATTGTTTGAGCATACGGACATTCACAATTTGCATGAAGCATAAAATGATAAAAGGTATCAGACAATACCTCCTGGATGCATGACAATTGCTTTCTAGAGAGATATGACCAACGTTAAGTGAGTAAGGTTGTCCAAGCTGTAGGCTAGGCGTTGGGTCTAGGGGAAAGTAAAGTGAGGTATGGTACATTCCTGGATACGAATAATTGGTACCTTGAGTGGAAATGTGTGCGATATTGTGCTATATATGTTTAGCGACGCATCGAGGGGCCAATCCCCAAGGTGTAGGAGAGTCGTAGTGAGGTAGCAGGCAGTCAGCCATGGGAGGACCTCCTATCTTTGTACTTCGTGCTATTTGGCAAAGTGTTGGGACTCCCTCTAAGGAGTGTTAATTGGGTTAGAGTTGGACTAGGAGACGTGATACAAACGCAAGATGTTTAGAAAGATGATGTATGTGTCATCCACGCTCCTGGCCGTGAGGCCGTGGGGTTGTTGAGCGCATGATAGAGGTCTGGCTAGTGCATGAGCCAGTGCCGGCCCATTTTAGGTCCCATTAGCAACCAACAGGTAGTAGTAGGTGCAGCTTGCATCATATGAAATACTCAAATGGTAGAGATATCTTGGCACAACTTGCCCATCCTAAACTGTTTATATGTGGTTCTGAGGATTTGCATACCTGCTTTGTTGACTCATAGTCTATTTGCATATCACTTGTTGCTGATCCTTGAATGATAGAAGTAAGGGAATAAATCATTATTGTTATAAAAAAATGCATCAGTTACATCTTGCCATTAAACCTCCCACTTGCACCTCATGAAGGATTGTTAAAAGCACCATGGATACTAGAAAGAAATTTTGAAGAAGGAGAAGAAGAAGAAGGAGGAGGAGGAGGAGGAGGAGGAGGAGGAGGAGGAGGAGGAGGAGGAGGAGGAGGAGGAGGAAGCAAAAGAAGCAGAAGAAGAAATATATTCTCCTTAAAGCCTCTTTAGGTCATCAGTAAAAAATGATGCTCTATTTTTTGTGTATGATGTCTACAACCCCTCTATGCAAGCCATTGCCCAAGAAGAAAATGATCTTGAAAGAAAATGAAGTTAGAGACAAAGGCTTGCCATGGAAGCTTGAAAGAGGTCTGGGAAAGTTGAAGAAGAAGAAGAAGAAGAAGAAGAAGAAGAAGAATATTTGAAAAGTAATAGTGTCTAACTCTTCCCTAACTTTAGTGAAGCCTCTTTCTTCAAAATGCTTTTCAAAATCACCTAAAACTTAAGTGACGACCTGCTATTTCGACCATCCATTGCCATACATTCCCTTCTAGCTCCAAAGATCTCTAGATCTATCTTTTTCCAACTATAGATGTCCTGCAAATCATTGTTAAGCATAGTCCATGTCTTATACCTGTAGTACTTGTCTCTGAAATAGGTTTTTATGATGAATATTGACACTAAATATGAAGAGAAAGAGGAGAAAGTGGATCAAATACCTATGCTATAATACCATTGGTCATGAAGGGAGCTAAGAGGAGAGAGCAAGAGGAGAGAGAAGAGTGTGAGAAAGAGAGAAGAAGAGTATAGAGGAGAGAGAAATACTAGAAACAGAGAGAGAAAGATAGAAAAGAAGGAGAGAGATGGTTGGAAGCCATGAAAGGATAGGAGGAGCTAGAGAGAATGACAAAGTTGTATTATTATGTAAAAAATGATATCCTATACATATGTGGGAGGTCTCACTCAACTTCAAAGACCCAACGGATTGCTTATTGCTTCAAGCATTTCAAGCCAACTACAATGGCTACCTCTCATGTAGCCATGTGCTCTCTCACAGCTACGAGTGTAGTGAGCTTACCTCCATGATTGATCGAGTTGCCTTCTCCCTCAAGCACTCCGGTAGGTCTAGGATCCAAGGTGCAAGCTCAAGCAAGCTCGATCCTCAAGCTCCAAGCTTCATGCTCCATTGTCGTGTGCGAGACAAGAGAAGAGAAAAAGAAGAAGAGAGGAGAAGATGGAGAGCTTCCCCACCACGGTCCCTCACCCTCACGCACTCACTTCCTCACACTCCCTCTCTCAAGCACAAGCTCAAGAAATCAAGAAAAAGAAGAAGAAGAAGAAGAGAAAAAGAGAGCTCATTTTTGCCACACACAAGAATGAGCTTCTTTATTCTCTTATTGCCTTTTATACAAGCCCTAATCCCCTTGGGTGCCCATCTCTCTTTTACATGACTGGCTATCTTAGCCTAGGTCCTCTTTTCCTATTCCCTTCCTATTTACTTCACCCAAGCCTGCTTACATTTACAAATTGTATAGAAGGGATCTTGCCACTCTCTTACAAATATTTAGGGTACGTATTTGCATTTAAAATGAGCCTTTCCTCTTTTGCACTTGCCTTGAACTTTTAAGGTTGTCCTAGCACTTTTGGCCTTTTTCCCTCTTATTTCTTAAATCATGCCACATCTTTGCACTTTGTTCCATATCTTTTAAATTTTCTTTTATTTCTTTGCAATGGGGTTAATATTTTCTCACTCCTAACCACGAGTGCCAGTCCCATGGCAATTGTGGGTGAGGACTCGAATGGGTGAAGGATTTCCATGTGGGTCGATGATGGGGCTTTGGAGAGATTGGCTATAGAGAAGAAGCATAAAAAAATAAATGAGAGGTTGTGGGGGCCGAGGATAGACTGAGAATAGATTGAGTGGATAATGGGGGCCTCCAAATTTGATCCTTGGTTGCGGATTATTGGCACTACTTGGCAAGTTATGCCTACCTCATCATGCAATGTGGGGTGTCTATGCTAGTGAAACTAGAAGTTGGGTTGAGCCCTAGGGAAGCCTCAGTATTGTCCCACACTTGAGGACTTAGTTTGTGGACAAGGGGAGGTATTGTGGTTGTGACTTAGGGAGATAGGTCTAACTAGAGTAGGAACTCCCTAGGTGTGTTCTACCATTGATGTGTGCTAAGTGTGAAGTGGAGGGATAGGGGGGCTAGGGGGTTAGGCCAATCGAGGCCACTGAATGCACCTAACTTGAGAACCCCTAGGTGCAGTGTTTATGGCACTCTGATGCTACATGAGAAAGCTCTTTGTTCCTTTCTGTTTGCTTCATGTGGGTCTTTTCTTCATACTCTGTTTTCTTTTTCTTTTGCTTTTTATTTTCATTTTTTCCTCATTCTATTAGATACATTGGGAGGAAGCACACTAGACCTCATCCTGATGCTCTTTAGTAGTAGCTACATTTTGAGGGGGCCTAAGAGATTTGTTAAGGAATGCATGGATTTACATGTAGCCCTTTTGATTAATTCTTACATTGAGAAGGGTAGTAGAGAGGCAATAATGATTACATTTTGAGAACTGATGTCGCCTTATATCTTCCAAAAGGCTCATGCAAAAATCTTACAAGAGAGTGGCCCTTAATATCAGGCGGGTCATTGCATGGCTATCTATCCCTACATTGATATCAAAATAGAGGGGTGGCAGGAGCTCTTCTTGGGCTACTAGGTATTGTTTTAATAGGATTCACAAGAGGCGAAGGTAATTACAAGTGGTAAGAAAAGCAAGGCCAGGGCATGCCATGAACTTGTCCATGAAGTGAGTGATGGAGGGTCAAAGCTCTTGTGTCCCAAAGATCAAGCATTCTTCAGGAATGGAGGCATTGACGTTGTAGATCAAAGGGAAGTAGTACCTACCATGCTTTACCTAGTCAAAATCCACACCATGGCACCTCGAGTAAGCCATGCAGGTGGGATCATCCCTTTCATATAGTAGCATGTTGCAAAAATCCATCCATGCCTCAAAATTGGTGTCCAAGATCTTTCAATGCCATTTAGGTTGGGCTTCATAGCCTTTGACTTTTCTTGGCTCTTCCATGACCTTATCCTCCCAGTACTTTGCAGGCTCTCTTCTCCATAAAATGGGATTTTTAACCCTCTCATCTAGCCACCGCTTGCCTAGCCTCTTTTTGTGACTTGGATGGCTCCTTCAACCACTTGTGGGGGGGGGGGGGGGGGGGGGGCAACACTCGATTCAAGGTAGAAGGGTAGAAGAATTCAAATTCAAATAGCCTATACCCATTCTTTCACTACTCCCAATGGTTGAATTCTAGTGCCTAATTGATAGGCAGTTGTTCCTCGATTTGCAGAATTTTGACATTGGGCATTTCTTGTTGTCTAACATTAAACTTTCTCCTCGTGAATTCACCCAACTCCTTGTGTTATCCTTTGGCCTTGATCATTCTTTTCGTGGTGGCAATATCTTCTTCTTCTTGCCCTTCTACTTCTGTTGATGGAGGTGGGGGCGGGCTCTACTCACCAGCAAGCTGCGCCTCTATGTCATCAAATTTCTCAAAATTGAGCCCTTCATCCCTTGGTGGTTCTACTGAGGCCATTGTGGTTGGATGCCCTTAGTGCTCTTGCTCTCCAATTCCAAGCTACTCTAACTCTTCCGTCAAGATTCCTTCTTGCATCAAAATTTGCCTTTGTAGCATCAAGCTTGGGCTAGTGGTAGTTTGAGGGGTGTGCTCTTAGAGCCCATATTTTATGGCTCTCCTTGAGATTTCGAGCTTCCTCTTTATCCCTTTCATGGAGTCATTACCTCTGGCATGAGTTATGTGAAGCATTGTGTTTATAAAGGTGTGTTGCTAGACTTCTAGCCCTACCCTTACTACTTCGGCCCTTGTCTCTACCATGATTCTCCCAGTTTCTGCTAGGGAAAGGCATTCGGCCAAGCTCTTGACTCATCCAAGACTCCTCTCTTCCCAAGCCTTGGTCTTTTGCTCCATCTTTTCTTGACTCTGCCTCAACTCTTGTGATAGCATTGTTACCACCTCCTCTTGTTCTCTAGATTGCTAGCATATTCTCCTGTCTTGTTTGTGACAATTCAGCTCTTCTTTTAGTCATTATTGCTCTTAGAGGGTCCCAAGGAGTAAATTTTCCACCTCTACTAGCTTTTTAGTTGACTCCTCGTCTTTTTGGGCCCTAACCTCTTGTAGTTCCTTCAGTAATCATTCCTTTTGTCATCTCTCCTTATGGAACTCTGCATGGACCTATGTCTTCACTCTTTTCAGCTCCTTGGTGAGCTCCTCTTTGAGGTTCTTTAGTTGTTTAAATTGCTCTTCCATGTCCTTTTGTCCCTGTATGAGGTTTGAGAAGTCTATTTCCAACCCCATTTCTCCCTCTTTCTTCTCCACTTGTAGCTCTTTTGCACTTTCTTCTTCCTTCTCTACCTCAATTTTCTTCCTTCCTTCTAGTTCCTTAAGTCATTACGATCAACATTGTTGTTGAGAGTGGAAAAAGATTGAATTTTTGACTGATTTTTGTTGTTTTTGAGGTCTGAATGATTAATTTTTGATGGATTTAGAGTGATGTATGGTTGTTAATGGAAGTGTTTCAGAGTGTTTTGGATGATATTGATTATGTTTTGGAATTCATGATGATTTTTAGTGGAGATATGAAGCTCTGTGATGTTCTGATAGGTTTTGTTGAGGTTTTGATTGGTTTTGTATACCTTCTGTATAGCTTCTGTTTTGTTTTGATTTTCTTCTGTATGAAGCATGGATTGATGATTGATGGAGATTGAAATCTTTTGGAAGCTTATATTCTTTAATAGTTTGGAAGGGTTTTAGTATGAGTTATGAGGATTTGATGTTCTTTGATGACCTTCTGTAACCCTATGTAAACATTCTATGAGCCTCTGTCTCTGCTCTGGTCCTATACTGTATTGTTCTGTAGATCTTCTGTAAGTGTTCTGTAGAAATTATGTGTAACTTTGAAAATTTTTTCTAACTTTTGTAAAGGATGAATCTAAGTTCAAAAGAGCTAAAACAAATGGAAGAAGCAGCTGGCTAAAGACTGAAGTGACAGTGACAGTAGTGAGCTATGAAGAGACACTGTAGTGGCTCTGGTACCTCTTCACATCAGACATACCTCTTGGGAGGTGCATCCACAACCTAAGAAGGATTATTGAGAGTCATTATGAGAGTATTTTAGTGAGGAGATTATGTATTATTGATATATATAGAGAGAGAGAGCCAAAGATAGTCAATTTTTATAAAAACATTGTAAATGTATATGAGAGATTAAGAAAGAGAACTATGAAGACGTTGAAGATGAATACTGTGTGATTGATTTCCATTAAAAAATGGTGTATTATTTTATGTCCATTGTTATATTGATGGATTCTATGAAGGTGTTGAAGATTATGATTGATTCTATCAAGTTCGTGGGAGATATCTACTATGATGCTGTGTGAAGAATTGTTGTTTTCTTTGTTTTGGTCATCAAAAGAATGAAATAAAAGCTTGTTGATATTACAAGATAGATTTTCTTGCAGTAGAATCCCCTTTTCCTTGGTGTTCCTCTTGGGGCTCCAATTGTCTAGAATGGTGAACCAAGTCCATCCCTTGTCTCCTATGCACAAACCAAATGCATGTGCTTGTCGCTGAGTGGGATCCATGAGGTTATTAGCTTCACAAACCTGCTCAAAATACTCAACAAATCTGCAGGGGTCATTCCCTTTAGGTCATTCACCTGACTCTGATAGATGGTTATCTACTTTGTCTTCTTAGTTGGTAGGCAATGAAAACATCCTTCTTAATCTCTAACTCTGCCATCCTTCATCTTTTCAAGTTGGCATAGAAGCTCCTACACAAATTCATCATAGTTGGTCAGTATGGCCAATGGCATGGGCGTTGTCAATGCTTTGACCTTAGACTTATTTGGGTCTTTTCTAGATTCAGCATCCACGGTCGCAGGCCTTTGTTTGATTCTGTAGTGTGAGCGTTGTCTCCTAGGCCTAGGGTGTAAAGTTCTCTAGTTGCAAGTTCATTTGGTTTGGCTCTTCTAGGCGGTTGTAGTTGTCGTTTGGGCACTATTTGAGTTGCCGCTAAGTGGTTCTGGGTGTGGCTACTTTGGGTTGCAACCAATTTGTCTTGGCAAGGTGGGATAAGTCATGACCCCCTCCTTAGATCTTGCACTAGGTTCCTCTATCGATGGCACTATGAGCTTCAATGGAGCCAAGCTACCCTTGCTGAAAGCTGTCACTATCCGAACATTGCCAATGGCAAGATGAATGCACCATGAGTCATAGTTGACATTGCAGTGTTCTTATTTCCTAAATTGATGGGACCTAAAATGGGCCGACATTGGCTATAGCACTAGGTGGACCTCTAACATGCACAAGACAACCCCACGGCCTCGCGATTAGGAGCGTCTACAAGACACATTACCTTGCCATTGTACATACATTTTGTGTTTGTATCATGTTTATAGTCCAACCCTTAACCTTCTTAGACTCCTCAAAGGGAGGCCCTACACATTTTGGTGTAATTCACCATGTAGAACAACATAGGAGGCACCCCTCAGTTGAATGCCGTGGCCCCATTCTGACCCTCCTACACCTTGGGGATTGGCCCCTCAATGCATCACTAACACATACAACACATATGAAATAGAATCAGCTCTCTTGGTACCAATATTATATCATTCTAGGAATGTACCAATCCTTACTTACTTGTCCCCTTGGACCCACAGTCTAGACCTACAGCTTGGGTGCCTTACTCTCTCCAGTGTGGGTCATTTATATTCCAACTAAGTGCTATGCATACCAGGAATAGATACCATGTGTATATGATTCATGCAAAAGTGAATGCTTTATTGTGCACAAACAATTATGGTATAAAATCAGCCTATGTGTTGTGCAAAAACAACCCTTTTAATGAATTTTCGCTAATACGCAATGCTTCGCTGTATGAACCTAGCACCAAGGCAACCCTCGTGTTGCTAGATCCATTTTTTTCAAATAAACCGCATCCTAAATGTTATGCTTAAAGAGAACAATCACACTTTTTATTATTTCAGTGTTTAAATTATGGTATAACATTATCCTCCCCCTCACCGTTTAAATTTTGCCGCGATGCATAGGTGTAGAGGGTTTCTATGTCATTTTCTGTATGTAAAAGAAATAAATACTCACTTTAACACAAAGGACAAGGGCCAAACTGAGGCTTAACCTCATGCTTCATCCCCGTCAGACATTCACATACATAAATCTTTTTTTTCCATTTTTTCTAGCGTAAGAAATCCTTTTTTCTCCATTTTTTTATTTATTTTTAATAAAAAATAGGTATTTTTGGTTTTTTTAATGATTGATCATTTGAACTAAAACTTGACGTTTTTCCTTATTTTATCCCATGTCCACTCATTTTTTCCCACTCAAAATCAAAGAAATTATCAATTTCCATCAAAACTAGTGTTTTTTCGTGTTTTAAAAATTTATAATTGCTGTAATTCAATATAGGTTTTGCATAACAGTGATTGCAGCCCTCAAACATAATGCAAGGAACATTCAAATAAAATTTCAGCCCATGTGCACACCATTTAGACCATGAACGATAAAAAACAAGCAAAATTCTTTCATAAAATAGAGCATACCGCCTTTTTGCAATTGGGACAACCAGCAATGTATTTCAGCATAGAACTTTAGCCTTCAGCCTCCTCAGCCTCTTGGATCAATCTGATGCCTCTCGGACAAGCATCCATCACTCGATTCTCTTCTTGATTCTTGCCACATGAATTGCCTCTATGCAGGAGAGAGAGGGAGGAGAGAGAAAGACTGAATTCTGATCTCCACCACCAAGCAGCCAATGGAGGAGCGAAGACCGGCGATTCGGTGTGGGGGGTTGTTTGCAGGTTCCATAGCCTCCTCTCCACCAATTATGGAAGATGGCGCTTTCATCTTCCTATCTCGTGAAAAATGGCGCCCCTTCCCACCCCCCTCCCCCCACAATTTTCAATTTGGTTGGGGGTCCAAAAGGGAGTCCACAAAACTCATGCCCTTTGGCTCCCTTAAAGTCCTTTCACACTTGCCTTTTGTCCTTGGCCTCCTGGGCACTCCCTCTTCCATGTTCAATGTCCGTTTCAAAGTCTGAAAAATCCTGGGCGTCCGTCTTGAAGTCCTCCACTGCTGGGCATCTCCCAAGGCCTCGTTTGACATACTAAAAAATTATGAAAATTCACCAACTGTCATCTAATGGGTCTTTTAAGAACTTTCAGGCATTGCCGCTTAAAATCGAATCGGTTGCAACTGCCGCCTTCAACGAAGTTTATTTTTCCCCTGAAATTCGGAATTTTTGGCTATTTTTAAACACTTCTCTGCATAAAAATCATCTATCATTGGTGACCACGGGATAGGGAGACTCAGCCCATCGAATCCCACGAACAAATCTACACATAAACAAAACCACAAAGAGCATCAAGCTGATACAAAATAGATACACAACAAAACACATCACAGCTCTCACCCTACCCCCTATCAAAACCAAGGCATGAAATCCACGAGGAGTATGCCTAGCATAATCTGACAGAAAGCCCAAGCTAGTCGCTAACCAACGACTCCAACACAGCCAAGCTAAAAAGAACTATCAAAGAGGTCATCCTAAGTTGTGGTTTGAACTACCTACCTAACTAAGGACAACTCAATTAGGAGCTTCTACTAGGTGAGGACTCTTATAGCTTGAGTAAGAAATAGTTTCTTTTAGCCTCTTATTTTCCATACTCGGGCATGTAAAAAGGAGGGAGCTGAGCATAGTGACCCAAGGAGAATAGGGCATCGACCTCAGGTCATGTCTCAGTACCCAAGAACCTACCAAGCCCTTGCAAGGCAACATTGAATCCTTTTCTAACGCTCACTTTTATTTTCACTCCAATCTTCTTGTATTCTTTCTTTTTCAGCTAGATGCCACCCCTCAAAAGATAAGGCATCGGCCTCAGGTCTTGTCTTGTCCCCAAGAACCTACCAGGCCTTCACAAGGCGATAAACAACAGCTCAAGGATTTTTCTTTCCTTTTCTATTTTTATAAGGGTCAAAACCCCTTTTTACGCACCTCCGTATATTCATATATTGTCTTTCATATATTTAGGGTTTTGCCTCTTTCCATCATTATTTTAGTAGGCTTCTTTAACTGCCTCGCAACTAATAGCAACTCCTAGAACGGCTGCCTAGCAGGTCAGCAGAATAGGGTCACTACAATTGTCTTCTAAAATAGGTCTTTCAATGCTTGACAATGCCTTTGCAGGAGGCGATGACTACTCAGACCTCCCCTAGACATACAGAGCCTAAACCTAGGACTTCATGACTCGAGTGCCGGTCCCCAACAAACAAAAGAAAGTAACCCTTACACACACATATATCATTAATTACTTAAGGGAAAAGACTTGAAAAGGAGACGAAACCACCTGGAATGGTCTCAAGAAGCTCCTTCGCAGTAAAGGCTCCCTCCAGCAACTTCGTCAACCTGTATGATGCAATCACTACAACAAAACCATTAACTCTACCTATACCAAACAGAAAGGGGGCCCTCTTGGCCTAAAGAAAAAGCACATTTCACTGCAAACTAGCTGGCCCTCTTGGCCTAAAGAAATCAAACAAACCAGCTCATATAGATCCCTCCTTGAAAGAAGGTAGATATATGAAAATACGCTCCATTCCAAGGGAAAAAATAGGGCCCTCAACCCTAAACTAAATGCATCAAGTTGTGACCCATACCTCCTGCATATATAGTAAGAGGCGTACTCATAACATATCGTTTGATCAACCTATGGGTCCAGGATAATAGTGGTAGATGGGTCTTGGCCACTCTGCGCATTACCCATATCAACCATCATTTGCCATATAACGCATGGTCTAATAACATTCCCCACAAGCGACCAGGTCCCGTCTCGTTATCAAGAGAGACATCCCGACTAGGACCACAGTCAAAGAAGAGGTCCTCTTCATAAGCAAAATTAGCTAAGGAGTCCGCAAATTGATTCCAATAACATGGAATGAGTTGAAGAGATACGCTCTCAAATTCATCGAGTAGGGTTATAGCAATTTGATGATACCTACGAAAGATGGGATTCCAGACTGTATATGTCCCATTAAGTTGATTTAAGATTAGCTGGGAATCCCCCTTTACCAACAACCGCCGAATACCACCTTTCTTGGCAATATTCAATCCCATAATCAAGGCTTTATACTGTGCCATGTTGTTAGTGAATTCTATCCTGAGATAAATAACTAATTTCATTGCAACCCTACGTCGGGGATCTCAGATAACTACTCCAACACTCCCTTTTCTATTAGGCCCCCGGGACGCTCCATCAAAGTATACTGTGTACATCCATAATGGGTTTACATAGCCAACCATCAAGAACTCCCCTATTCGTAATTATGATAGTCAAAATTCAACATATTTAGAGGAAGAACTAACGGCTCCATCCCACCTTCTTCATTAAACTCAACAGGGATGCTTGTCAAAATTTGCAAATAGTGGTGGCAGAAAACTTTGATCTCCCACACAAAGGTACCATCTTCTTGCTCAATCACTTTGTATCCCTTGCTCCACCAGATTAGCTTCCCCTGATGATATATTTGCTCGAGATATGGATGCTCCAAATAAGGGATTAACTGTCCCATCAACTAGTTTAAGCTCTCCTGCAGGTCTCAAATCAACCCCAACATAGACCTACAATGCATTTAGCATGTTGGAATATTTAGAAATAATAAGGTTTAATCTTATTAAGATTAACCTTATTCTTAAATTCCACTCCCTACAGATCAGCTAATAAGGCCGTGGACTTATTTTTACCTAACCTAACTATCTTGTAAGGGCCATCCCATCTAGGTTCCAACTTTCTTGGAAATAGCTCTCTACATGCATCGTAGTATAGAACTAACTGCCCTTTCTTAAAGGTATATTTCTTTGCTTTTAGATCATGCAACCACTTCATCCAACATTTAGCCACCTCCTGGTGCAACAAACTCTGCAATTTAAGTTCATCCAAGTGGGCTGTAGTTGTAAACCGCTCGAATAGGGCATCTTCATCACCCAAAGAATGATTGATTGTGAATCTTATAGTTGGCAAATCAATTTCTAAGGGCAAGACACACTCCTCCCCATAAACTAAATTGAATGGGGTGTGGCTAGTGGCTCGCTTAAACATTGTATTACACACCCAAACTACCACATATACTTTTGTATCCCAGTCCCGCTTCTTTTAGGAGACTATTTTGGATAGGATACCCAAAAGCTGCTTATTGGTACTTTCAACTTGTCCATTGGCTTGTAGATTATAGGGGATCATCTTGTTATGCTTAATTTTCCATGCTTCAGTCAGGCTTTTAATCACCTTGTTCAAAAAATGGGTTCCACGATCCAATACTATTTCCTTTGGCAGACTAAAACGGAAAATGATCTGCTCAAGTAGGAAACTTACAGTCTCTTTTGCATTGTCCTGCCTCATGGTCTGTGCTTTTGACCATTTTGTAAAGTAATTAGTTACTACTATAATATATCTTTTGTGAGTAGTAGATGACGGGGTAATAGGTCCCACAAAATCGATGCCCCACTTCTCAAATGGAAGGGTAGCCATAATCGGCGTAAGTGGACGCTTCCTATTCTCTCTACTGTCACGTCTTTAACATGTATCACATCTCTTGACATAATCAAATGAATCTCGAAAGATGGGCGGCCACCAATACCTAGCTCTTAAAGCCTTCTGTGCCATTAAAACCACCCAGCAAAGTGCCCTCCACAAGCGGAGTCAGGGCACTCTTCCAATATAAATGGAACCTCATCAGGCATCACATATCAGAGATAGATATCATCAACACCCTGCCGATATAGTATTCCTGCAATCAATGAAAATTTCAATGCCTGCTGTTTAATTTTCCTCTTCTTCGATTTTGATAAAGTAGCTCCAGTCTCTCCCGTAGAAAGATAGTGCGTTATAGCAGCATACCAGGAGGGAATAGACATCGTATCAATCTTGAACAAAGTTTCCATATCACTTCCTTCAATCGAGACCTCTTTTGGCTCTCCGAAATCCACAAGACACTCTACAATGCCCTGAAGCTTTGGCAGCTTGCTCTTAATCTAGTAATCAAATTCCTGCAAAGTGATTAACCACTTTGCTAAATGATCAAGCGGCTATAACTTATTCAACAATAATCAAAGCCCTTCCGCCTTCATGTAAAAAACCACCTTCTCATAAAGAATGTAGAGGCTAAAATTTTTGGTCGCAAATACCATCGCAAGGCACAACTTCTCCATATAGATGTAGTTAATCTCCGATATGCACAACTTCCGACTAACAAAAGCTATCGGATGGTACCACTTCTCCTCCTGAATTTGGAATAAGCAGCAGCTAATACTATACATAGTTATTGGTGAAAATATATAGAAATTTTGCCTCTTTTAGGTGCTTTTAAAATATGTGCTTTGGCAAGCTCCTGCTTCACATCGCCAAAAGATACTTTGCAAGCATCACTCCATGCAAATTGATAATTAAAGGACAATAGGTTCGTCAATGGCAACGTTCTTTCTACCAAGGCATTGATAAACCTCCGATAATACCCTACCGATGACAAAAAGCTATGCACTCCCTTTGGAGTATGTGGTGGACTCATGGTGACTATGACCTTGATCTTTTCAGGGTCAGTCACAATCCCTACGGAACTGACCACATGGCCTAACAATAGCCCATAAGGCACTCCAAAGATGCACTTCCACGGGTTGAGAGCTATCCAAAATTGTCTGCAACGCTCGAAACACTTCCGTAAAATAATCAACTGCCTTTCTCTTTCAACTCCTCTGGGGAGATGTCCCCAAAGGTCTTGTCGGCTATTCTTTGCCATGAACTAGGTGCATTACATAACCCAAATTCCATCACATGGTACGCAAAGGTACCAAAGACAATGATAAATGTCATTTTTAGCTTGTCTTGCTCAGCAATTGCCATTTGGTTATACATTGTAAAGCAATCCATGAACGAATATATTTCCCTACCTGCCAATTGATCCAAAATTTGGTCAATAAATGACAACGGGTAGTAATTTTTAACAGTCTATTTATTTAGCTCTCTAAATTCTTTAAAAAGAAGGATTTGATTGTTATTCTTCTTTCTAATCACAACTATGATGAACACCATCAGTATGCTAAATTGGGAAGATCAAACCTGCCTTCCCCAATTTTTGAAGCTCTTCAAATAGCCCGTCCCTTAGTTCAAAAGGCATACGCCTTACTTTCTGACGTACAAGGTAGGTACCTTTCTTTAGAGGAATGGTGTGCACAGCTAGGCTGGGAGGAATACCCCTAAGTTTGTCATAGCTCCAAGCAAAGATGTTGCGGAACTCCTGAATCAGGTACACGTATTCCTCTCTCTCTTTCGAACTGAGCATGGAACCTAATTTGATTGGCCGGGAATCAATAGGCATGCCAAGGTCCAACTCAATAACATCTGCATCTCTTATTCGATCTTGAGGCTCTATTGGCTCATTCAAGGTTATTTGATAAATATCCTCTGTAGTGGACCCTTCTTTAGATCCATCGCTTGATGATGTCGCACTACCAGATGGATCATCTACTGTTTTTAGTTCAGTAGAGGATAATGGAGCTCTCTCACTCTGAGGAGACTCAGGGTAAGCATCCACTATTACATGATGGGCACCTCGACCTAGAACCACTCGACCAGCAGGTATATCAACTTGACAGTCTATCTATAGAATCCATGGCCTGCCTAGCAAAACTCGATAGCTAGGATGTCTTACAAACCATATCACCCTAAAGTACAGATAACATTCCACGCTTGCAACTGTAACGTGGACTTTAGTGATGCAACCTTCTAGTTGTCTTAGACTATCATCAGCCATCCTAAGAAGTGTGGAGCTATCTTTTTGGATCTCTAGACCTAACCTCTCCATCAAATCTGAACTCATGATATTGACGGAGGATACAGTGTCTGCGATAGCGTGCTCCACTTATATTCCATCCACATATGCAGGATTTTCTTGAATTCCTTGTGTACTCCTGGAAAAAGTTTAATCAACTATAGGAGATTTATGTCTGGTTTAACTTCGCAAAGAGAACTTGCTAGGTCAAAGTCGCGGTAGTTAGCCAAAGTTCTCTTCTCGCGCCAAACCATTCTCTCCTTTGGTCTTTTAATCGGCTTTGGTGCCTCTTTTTTAGCCTTTACCTTCTTTCTTGGCAATCCTTTATCCTTCTCGAGATCAACTTTACTACCAATAGGTCTTAAAGGTCCACCTTCCATATCACGATTTAGGACTCGCTTTTCCCTAACATCTTGCTTAGGGCTTCCCTCGACATGTTTTTCAATTCCTTTATCACCCTTCCCTCGACATATTTTTCAATTCCTTTATCACCCTCTTTGATCTTTTGACCTCTTGTTACGGCTTGTAGATTAGAAGTTTCAGCATCATTAACATGTACGGCCTCAATAAAGATGACTCCACAGCCATGAGGCAACTCCTCTACAATAGCCTTTCCTCATTGCAGTATTTGTCTTCGTCCCTCATCTTGCTGGAGATTATTCCCTTGTGTGCGATGGTTAACTGGACCGGGTTGTTTACTCCCTTGTTGGAGAGAACAGATCTTACTCCAATAGGTAGCAGTTAAGTGGCCAGACTTTCCGTAAATATCACATTTGACATTCGGAAAATTCCTAGGGAAATGTTGGCCACCACACCACTTACAGCAGCTGAATCTTAAGGGGGCACCCTTCTCAGGGCGTCAACTCCCTATCAAATTCTGCTACTTCTTAAGAAAGTTGATGTCCATAGCTATTTGTCTATATTGTTCAGAAATCATATCAGTATAGTGCTTCATCATGTCCTTAACTTTGCCAAGGACATTAGAGGCACTCGACTCATAGCTGCAATCATCTATCTGTCATCCCATCGGCCTAACCACTTAATTAGGAATTGGCTGCTGACCTACTGGGACAACGTTAGGATTCATTGTTTGGCTTCCACCACTTAGTGGGGCCATCTGACTAGCCATGGGCATAGTCATGCTAGGAGGAGCTGGTAACATAGGCAAATTTGGCATGATGCTCCCTCTCCCATTTGCGTTTAACATGGGGTCACCTTGACTCCCATTGGTCAAGGCCAAATTATTACCATTCCAATTTATCCTTGCTACATAAGCTGCTTGCAAGTGCGACTCCAGTCCTTCTGCTTGGGTAATAGTAGTGTCAATGTCGGCCAAAGCGACACTACTAAGGTGCACCTAGATATTGAAATCCAATCCATGTAGGAAATATTGCAACTATGCAACCGCTGGAATGGGAATATAAGTATTAAGTTTGTGAATAACTTGCTTTAGCTTCTTAGCATAGGCCTGGACATTCTCATTTGGCTCTTGGCGTGTTGCATTCAAGACACGCAACCAATACTATCCACCCTTCTCAGGAGCAAACTCTCTACGGAAGGCTGTGAAGAATTGGGCACTGTTGGTTATGGTTCCGGCTTCTAGATGGTGATACCACACTGTCGCTCTTCCTTTTAACATCATGTTGAAGAACATCATTAGGTGTCCTTCGCCAATAGCTGAACATGAGCGTTTGGAAATCCTTAATATGGAGTTCTCAACCTTCTTCTGCTAACCCATGGAAAATGGGCAACAATGCTCCTAATGCTGGTAAATTCGGTGTCCCTGCTGGAATTGCGATGGGTTGTGCCATGGCTATAACCGGATTGACAAAAGAAGTTTGTGTAGGTGCAACTACACCCCCACTTGTTGTGGGTTGATTAACTGAAAGTAGGGAAGTACCAAGACTTCCACTTGCATTCAAGAGCTACTTGTAACACTTAGGTTACTGAAACCACTACCACTTATGCGTAATGGGCTGCTCCTTTGAGGAGAATAGCATCTTACAATCTCCAACTTCCGTCTAGCCCTCTCAGCACATTCTTCTTTTTGTATTTTGGCTTGGTGGTCCTTGTCAGAGGACATAAACCAACTATTTGGTCCCTAAAAACCCTAGATTCGAGAACCACCACTTGTTAGCGGCTCCCAACAGGACCCACCACTAATGGGACCTAAAATGGGCCGGCACTGGCTATAGCACTAGCTGAACCTCTAACATGCATAAGACAATCCCACGGCCTCGTGGTCAAGAGTGTCTACAGGACACATTGCCCTGCCATCGTACATACATTTTGCATTTGTATCGTGTTTATAGTCCAACCCTTAACCTTCTTAGACTCCTCAAAGGGAGACCCTAAAAATTTTGGTGTAATATACCACATAGAACAACATAGGAGGCACCCCTCAGGTGAATGTCGCAGCCCCATTGGGACCCTCCTACACCTTGGGGATTGGCCCCTCGATGCGCCATTAACACATATAACACATACGAAAAAGACTCCACTCTTGGTACCAATACTATATCGTTTGAGGAATGTACCAATCCTCACTTACTTGTTCCCTTGGACCCATAGTCTAGACCTATACCTTGGGTGCCTTACTCTCTCTAGAATGGGTCATTTATATTCCAACCAAATGCTATGCATACCAGGAATAGATACCATGTGTATATGATTCATGTGAAAGTGAATGCTTTATTGTGCACAAATAATTATGGTATAAAATTAGCCGATGTGTCGTGCAAAAATAGCCCTTTTAATGAATTTTCGCTAATACGCAATGCTTAGTTGTAGAAACCTAGTACTAAGGAAACCCTCGTGCTACTAGATCCATTTTTTTCAAATAAATCATATCCTAAATGTTATGCATAAAGAGAACAATCAAACTTTTAATTATTTCAGTGTTTAAACTATGGTATAACATCATTCTCCCCCTCACCGTTTAAATTTTACTGCAGGGCATAGGTGTAGAGGGTTTTTATGTCATTTTTTGTATGTAAAAGCAATAAATATGCACTTCAACAAAAACGACAACAGCCAAACTAAGGCTTAACCTCATGCTTCAGCCCTGTCAGACATTCACATACATAGATCTTATTTTTCTATTTTTTTCTAGCGCAAGAAACCCTTTTTTCTCCATTTTTCTCTATTTTTCCTATTTATTTTTAATAGAAAAAATGCATTTTCTAGTTTTTTTCTGATGATTGATCATTTGAACTGAAATTCAATATTTTTCCTTATTTTATCTCATGTCCACTCATTTTTCGCCACTCAAAATCAAAGAAACTATCAATTTCCATCAAAATTAGTGTTTTTTCGTATTTTAAAAATTTATAATTGCTGTAAATCAATACGGGTTTTGCATAACAGTGATTGTAGCCCTCAAACATAATGCAAGGAATATTCAAATAAAATTTCAGCCCATATGCACACCATTTAGACCATGAACGATCAAAAACAAGCAAAATTCTTTCATAAAATAGAGCATACCGCCTTTTTGCGTGTTTTGGGATTTTTGAATATTCAATTGGGACTGTGTATCGACCAACCAGCCATGGATTTCAGCATAGAACTTTAGCCTTCAGCCTCCTCAGCCTCTTGGAACAATCCGGTGCCTCCCTCGAACAAGCATCCATCACCCGATTCTCTTCTTGATTCTTGCCACATGAATTGCCTCTATGCAGGAGAGAGAGGGAGGAGAGAGAAATACTGAATTCTGATCTCCACCACCAGGAATCCAATGGAGGAGCAAAGACTAGTGATTTGGTTTGGGGGGTTGTTTACAGGTGCCATAGCCTCCTCTCCACCAATTATGGAAGATGGCGCCTTCATCTTCCTGTCGAGGCTTTCAGTCTCGATAGAGGCTGCTAGCTTGCACTTTCCAAACATTGAGTAGGACTATCCCCCAAACAAGTTGAGTTTAGCATTAGTGGGCTACAGTTGAGGCTGACCAATGAGGGTCCAATGGTCATGCAAAATAATATTAAAGTTATATCCCTCATCAATAAGTGCATCAAAGGTGTGTCTCTTCTAGCCACTCACTGATATGCATAGGTAGGCAGGTTCTATTGCTTCCTTATCCTCATCCTCTATCTCGGTGATGGTGTGTATTCTTACCTTCATAGAGGGTTCTAGCGTTGGAGGCTCATGTAGTGGATGTGTTGGAGGGTTGTACTTCTTGAGGCGACTACCATTGAAAAGGCCTATGCCCTCTCCCTCTAGGGTCTTGAGCTCTCTATGTTGCTAGTTTGACTAATGTTGTGGACTTTGAAAGGCCCTAATCCTTTGAACTTCATCTTCTACTTATGGCCCTTTACAGAGTACAATAGCACTAGGTTAGTGTATTCAAATTCACATTGTTTGATATGGTTGTCAAACTAGCTCTTGCATCTTGCTTTTCACATATTGCAACATGGGTTGCTAGGAGTTAGGTCTCACAAAGGCATTCTGGCTCTACCAGGCATTCCATCCATGCCTCCTTTCCATCCCATCTCTCTTGCATTTCCACTTTCAAGCTTGGAATGAAAAAATCCACTGGAAATATCCCTTTTTTCCCATAGGTTAGCTTGAATGGTGTTTGGCCTACGGTCCTCTTGTAAGGTGTCCTATAGGCCCATAGCGCTGCCATGAGTTTGTTGTCCTAGTCACTGCATGAGGCAAAGACTACCTTAGTCAATACGTTTACTAGGATCTTGTTTGTGGATTTTTCCTGATCGTTAGCTTGAGGGTAGTATGGTGATGATTTTCTATGGATGATCAAGAATGTGGATAATAAATGGGCAATCACTTCATTAATGAAGTGCATGCCTTGATCACTAACTAGCTCAATTGGCTAGCTAAATTATGAGATCACCTGCTCCCAAAGGAACTTAATTGTGGAAGATTCAGCCCATTTTATGAGATAATCCATCAGTACAATGATGTACTTTGCTTGTGAGTACTACGATGCATGGCTGATTGGACCAATAAAGTTGATTCCCCACTTTTCAAAGGGTTTTCATGCTATTACCAGGGTCAACTCCATCTTGTCCTTATGGATGGGTACTTTGGTCCTTTGACATTTGTCACAATGCTTCACAAACTTAGTAGCATCCCAAAATAGGGTGGGCTACCACAAGTAAGATTGCAACATCTTTCATGTTGTAATATCTCCGTTGAAGTGTCCTCAAGCAATTTGACCATGTTCTTTAGCAAGCACATTATGCATTTTGTGCTCACACATGCATCTTTGCAATAACCCATCCTCTCCTAGTCTATAGAGTTGTTAGATAATTAACTGGTAGGGCTAAATCGTAAGGATGAGGCACTTTAGCCTAGCACCCTCTAAAGGTCTCTTAGGCAATCCATGCTTTAGGACTTGGACTATGTCATCTACCCAATATGACATTAGATTGGCCCAAGTTAAGTCTCTCTCCCTAGATATGCTAAACACTTGTGCATTAGGAAAGTCGTCTACGATTCCCTATCCTATAGCTTCTCTTGTGGGTATGCAGGACATATGGTTTACCATGTAATGCTGCTTACCCTTGCGTACCATCATAGAGAAGTCAATTTCTAGAAGCAAAAAAAATCATCTAGCTATGCATCCTATAGCACAAGTATAGCGCAAGATTTGTTTACTAGATAAAGCAAGGGTTGATGGTCATTGAAGAAGGTAAAGGGTATAGCCAAAAGATAATGATGAAACTTCTCTGCAGTGAATACCATGGCTAGGCCTTCTCTCTCCATTATGGACTAATTCATATCTATATCAATGAGTTGTCTACTAGCAAAACTCATAAGATAATTAAGATTATATTCACCAAGTTGGCACAAAATAGCTCCCATGGTGAACTTCAAGGCATCAATGTACATGTGAAATGTTATGTTCTAATTTGGGGCTCATAGAATCACTACGGTCGTCATGAGAGCCTTTTTTAGTTTCTCATAGGTGTGTCGGCATTCCTCAGTCCACTCTAATACCATCAATGATTTGTAAAGGGGTCTAGCGATCAATGCATAGTTTAAAACAAATCGTCGATAGTACCCTATTTGTCCGAGGAAGCACATAACTCCCTCATAGTTCATGGGTGGTAGTAGATTGACAATGACTCTAACTTTGGAGAAGCCAATTGAAATCTTGTTTTTAGACACCACATGCACCCTAGGATACATCTTTGTTTTACCCAAAATTAGCACTTCAAGGGGTTCAAGGAGAGATTATATAGCCTACGATGCTCAAAGACTACGTGAAGTTTATCTAGGTGTTCCCTGCAACTGGAGTGAATGCATAGATTGTTAACAAATACCTCCAATTCTTGCGTAAGCATGTCTTTGAAGATGGCGCACATGAGGTATTGAAAGGAAGTTGGTGCATTCATTAACCCAAGGGGCATGACTATGTAGGCAAATACACTCCATTCCATTGCAAATGATGTCTTATGCCTATCATTGGGGTGTACCTGCATTGGTTAGAACATGATAACTCATCCAGGAAACTATAGGCCTCTCTTCCCACTACTCTCTCGAGCATGTGCTCCATGTAGGGTAGTGGATAGTTATCTCTCTTTGCCGCAGCATTGACTTTTTTATAGTTTATGCACATTCAAAATTTTTCATTCTTCTTCAAGACAATCACTATGTTGATACCAAGTCTGTGTGCTTGATTTCGTAGATGAATCCGGTCTTTACCAACTTATCTATCTCCTCCTTGACAGCATGTGTGTGGTTCGGATTCATCAGGTAGGGCCGTTATTTAACTACTATTGCATTAGGAGTCATCGAGATGTTATGGGTTACAACCCTTTGATGGAATCCTTTGAGTTCATCTAAGGATCAAGGGAATATATCTACATACTCTCGCAAGAGAGCGATGAGATTAGCATGCTCTTGCTCAGTTAGGTCATTAGCTATGAACATGGATCAAGGATTTTTCCCTCCCCTTATCAAGTTCACTTCCTTGACCTTAGCAAGCCCTTCTATTTGCTTCATTTACTTGTGCTTTCCTCTTAGCTCCTAACACGAATACTATCATGTCATCCTTTTTGAACTTTGTGAAGCACTTAGGTAGGTCTTGGGGATTTTTTTTATTCTTTGACTTCCATCCCCTTTGATTTCTTTCTCTTTTCCTCCTTTAATCACTTGTGCCTTAGTTGATTGGAAAGTCCCTTTTGGTGTGCTTAGTCTTAGGTGGTCAAGGTATTTCTAGGTCACTCTTAGAGCTCACTTCCGACTCAAAGTTAAACTCACTACCTTCGCTAGAAGAAGGAGTTTCCCTTGGTAGTTGCAACTTTGAGTCCAATTCTATTCTAAAGAGTGGTATGATACTTGGTTAAACTAATCCAACTTGCTCATAGTCTATCACTCCTAGGTGGTGCAACCAGGTATGGTCCCATTTTTTTGTGAAGACTCCTCCTTCAATTCTAAAGACATCGGATTTCCGTGGCTTGGATCCTACTCATATCTATCCAATCACTCGGCCATCCATGTCATACTCTATTGTCTTGGCCTCTTCCTCACTTTCCACATTTCAAGAGTAGCTATATTCATACTCATCGTCTGAATCATTAGCTTCTAATTTCTCATCATCCCCTAGGTTTTTGTTCTTTGTCCTATTCTCATCCATGATCAATGCTGCCAAGTTGTACATTAGGTTCAAGTCATGTACTTTGGTCCGCTGCCACTTCGGCTCATTCATGAAATCCTTGAGAGGCTTAAGATTAGGAGCTGGGTTACTTGCTAGCTCTCTTGTAAAGCATTCTAGGATCCCTTAGAACTCGAGTTTGTTAGATGAAAGGTGGAAAGGGACATTCATTGGTTGTCCATTAGAGCTCCGGGCCATCATCCAAAGTGGTATTGATGGTAAGGTCTTACCCTTGAGTAGTTGAGATTATAGCTTTATGGGACTCACTGGTTGTCCTTGCAGCCTGCTTATAATCCTCTTTGACATCTAAGAATGGGAGGTCGATGGTGGCTAGCACATGCATCCAATCCTACTCATCCTCGGGGCAAGGGATATATTTCATCAATGGCTTGTAAGAATTCCTTACCTATGAGTAAGATAGTGGAGATGGCATCTAGGTTGACTGGTGTGGGCTTCCAAGTATCCATCTCGACTCTTATAGGCTCAGATATGTTGCCTAAGAACATGAGACCATTGCCCCAATCTTGTATCACTCATGTGTTTCGCGTCCAAAGTTGGCCTATGAGGATATTGTAGCCCACTCCCTTCATGACTATGAAGTTCTTGGACTCCTACTATCTTCAGAGGCCGGTCTTTCATCAGCACCCAAAATGGCCTAACTTTCATTCCATTGGCTAGTGTTGTCGAAGCGTTTGGGATCAAAAGTCTACCACGTGTTGAGATGGCAAGCTCAACACGTGCAAACATTGATGATGGACCGCCTGGCTAGATGGGTCCGCACATCTACACTTAGCACATTGGTGGTCATTATGATACTCACATGCCCACTAGCTTATCACTTATTATATTTAGTTTGTTACACCTACCTACAGTTGACAAAGATATAGCACCGATCGATTAGTGTAGTCTGTTATGCACTGTTTGACTTAGAAGGCCACTTTCCTTTTATAACGTGTCCACCTATTCTCTCGTTGGATACGTCTTAGCAGCCCATCGGGAAGAGAGTCCAAAAAGCACTGCCCGACACTCCCACAGAATGTCACGGGGTTTGCGATCTAGGTCTTCCCGAGTCTGCCATGAAGTAGAAGCATTCTGGCCGTTCCCACTTAGGACCGACCTGAATCAAGGTTTTCCTAGGGGTCAAATTCCTAGAACGGTAGCTAGCATTGAACCCCAGGCACTAGTTTACGTAGAAACGTCAGGGTCGAAGCAGATTCATGCTGCACTTGGTTCAAGGAGAATGGGAAACGAGAGGGATGCAAAGCTCGACCTCTCTGCCCATAAGGCATAGTCCCATTCCGTTCCCCTAAAACAACATAAATCGGGACTCTAGTATCCTAGATTCTAGGTCATCGTTCCTTGTTGCCAACTTCTTTCGAGAAAATTTCCCGGCCAACCGGGACCACCCATCTGTAGGACGGACCCATGGCCACATCCATCGCACTTTCCTCAGGGTTTCTTTAGTTGTCTAATTACCTATCACATTTAATTTGACACACAAAAATAGCTTCCTTAATTAGCCTTTTAGTCACTAGTTTCTTCACGTAATCTTAGCACTGACATAGAAAAACAATGTCAAGCAAGTTCCTTTTCAAGAATTGATCATATTCATCTTTGGAATACATCATATAATCCATCCCGAAGGCTATTCCATAATCTGCCCGAAGGCAATCCATAATCCTCAGGGATTACTAATCCAAGTTTTCGCTCGTTGTCGTCGTGTTGGGGGTTGAAGGTCTTCCACCGTGGTTTAGAGCAGAAGAGGAGTGAGGGATTCAAGATTAGGAGAGGGAGAAAATTTTGGGGTTTGATAAGACTTGGGTTTTAGAGATGATTCAGTTGAAGAAGAAGACCTCAAGCTTTTTCTTTTATTTAGCATACATGAATGGAATTAAAGACCTTGACTTAATTACATCAAATGCATATGCGGTTAATAAACTATTACATTTAGAGATTATCTCAGATTTAATCCAAATCCATACTTCAAATGCAAGCTCAAACGGTTTCTATTTCATGAATACTAATGGACAACAACTCCAAGATACATGTATTTTGGCGGTAGACTCTACTACATCCAAGACATAGATCAAAACCTCATGAAATGCATTGTCAAAGCATAAAATTTACTTCAGCCCTGTTTTAAAATAGTAATTTCTAGCCCATAAACAAGCTCAAAAAATGCACATAATCTCAAGAATAAGGCTTTCTAATCATTCTCAAATGAAGTCCTAATGTTAAGAGGTCAATTCCTACACTTACAACCACATAGATCACTTGATTTCTCTTCAAAATGGACAAGAACAGTGGGCTACCCTATTTATGACTGGTTTTATCAATTCAAAACAGCCCATACACTTCCAAAATACTCCCCTTTGCTTGCCCCAAAGTCACTCAAGTACTTGGGCTTCATTGGACCATGAATATGGTAAGAGAATGGAAGAAGACAAACATAAGAGAAAACTGAATACTTTTTCTCTGTTTTTCCCTTTTATGGACTATCATACCACTCATTTTTGTAATTCCAAATGGACGGGCAAGAAGAGCTCTTACCTTCTTTGTTTGTATCTCCTTCTTTAGCTTCAGTTTGCCCTGAGTTTGCATGCTTTGGAGCATGCACCATAGCCTTCAGCTCACCCTCCATCTGCCTCAGGTATGCAGGCCCGAAAATTGTACCGAAAAATGCAAGCTGCACTTCCTTTAGCTCCCATACTAAAGTTTGACCATGTAGGTCACTTATAAGTCACATAAGTCCATTATTCCAGGTCCCATACAAACCTAGTGGACTTTTGGCACTTTTCTTGATTTCCAGGCAAATATTCCTCTTGAACCAATGTGACTTAGCCTGTAGACTGTCAATTACCTCCAATTGATCAAGTTGTGGGTTCCCATAGACTTAATTTTGGTCAATTTACATGGTACAACTGAAAATTGTATGACAATTACAAAAGAACTTATGAGATTAAGTGATATCTAAGTCGGATGTTGGGTAATAATGACTGAATTATGTATGAAAGTTTCTCATGTGAATCCTAATGAAGTTCTTCTACAAACATAAGAACTCTATGATTTATATCATGAACAGAAAACTCTTTGACGTTCACCCCCCTCCTAACCTGCACATCCTCCGGCATGTGCCATTTCACAAAATTGCAGGTTAAGGAGGCTCTTCTTGTGACATGTCTTCATCTTCATCCTCTAAGTCTTCTTCATCTTCCTCGTCTTCAAGTAGATGGCTCACATCCAAGTCATCAAGCTCATAAGTAGACGACTCTCTTCGTTTGACGAGCTTGATACGTTTTCCGGCTATTGGTACCTTGACCATGGTTCCATTCATTTCAGCCAAAGTATAAGTAGCATTATCATGTACCACCTTCACCGCATATGGTCCAAACCATCACTTGGCTAGCTTCCTATGAGCACTATATTGATTGTCCAGGCTGCTGTCATAGATAAGTACCCAATCATTCTCTTGAATAGCTCTTGGACGGAGTCGATGATGCTTGTCAAACCTCTTCTTATTCTTCAATCTTGCTGCCTTCAGCCTTTCAATGGCTATTTTGACATCTTCTAGCCTTCTTTCAAGCTGCCTTATGTGCAAAATCAGCAGCTCTTCTCTATTTATGCCTTCATCCCAAGGCAAGATACTCCATGTGATAATAGACTCCTCAATAGGCATAATAGGTGGCTGCCCATATATTAGTTCAGCTGGCATATAACCTGTTATTGCACTATGGGTAGTTCTATTAGCCCATAATGCGAATGGAAGTATTCTAGGCCATTCTCTCATCTTTCCTCTGCAAGATTTTGCCAATGCTTTGAGAATTGGATGATGACCTCTTTCACTCTTACCATTGCCTTCAGGATTGTAGGCTGATGTAAGAGATAGCTTGATTCCCAATTGAGCAAAGAAATGGCAAGGCTCGTCGGAATCCAATTCTCCTCTATCAGCAGTTACTTTGGCAACATAGCCATACCTGCAAAATACTTCTTCAAGTAAAAATCTACAAACAGCTTGAGTGGACTTTGTTGTCAAGGCTTTTTCTTCCACCTAATTTGTGAAATCTTCTTGGGGGTTTCACTATATATATATACTTTATATAACGTGCGTTCATGGCCTATTTATAAATATCCTAATCTGTGAATTTTTCTTGAATAAAACACAACCCTTTTCTATTCAATTTGTAAGTAACCCCTTTATATGACACCCTTCTATATGTAAAAAAATGTATAAAATTGGTTTTTAAAAAACCCCTTATTTTGAACTCACGTTATATATACATATATTCATGAATGACCCCCCCGAGGAAATCTTCTCTGGCAAGCACTAGAAATCTCATGTTCCAAATTCCTATAGGCATGGTTACTAAATCAACAACCCATTTCTAATGAATAGATAAAGGAAAGGTAGGTTGAAGCCCAAAATTTCTCTTTTATTTTGGCAAAAGTGCCCCATATGCCTCTATGACCAGCCAATAGGCTTTCATGAAATTCTTGCATGACCTGTCTTTGAGTCTTCTTATCTCCTAAGACACGAACAGGCGCTCTTCCTTTCTTTTTCGCATGCCTTCAAAGGTAGCCATCTTTGAGAAAGAAGCCATAAGCCTTTCTCCTAATTCTCTTGAACTCTTCATTAGTTCAATCTTCCTTCTTTGTCATAGTGCTCAGGAATCGGCCAATTTTTAGCCAATCATCTGCATAATATTCTTCTTTAAAATGAGAACAAACCAAAACAAAACACTGAGTATGCTATCTTTCAGCTGCCCACCGTCCTTCCATGGTTGTTTCTTCTATCTTTACTGCTATAAATTTTGTTACAGCAGCTGAACCTGTTGTACTTGCCATAATTAACGATGTACCTGCATTTTTTATAGTTGTACCTGTTGAGAAACATGCGGGATCTAGAGCATGGCAGTGAGTTATGGTGGATGGAAGGAGAAGTGTGGACTCATGATGGAGAAGACAAAGCACTGTTTGTTACACAAGTGAATTAGGTTCCAAGATTGAGACTTGGACTCATAAACACAATCTTGTGTATGTGGACAATGACATTGACACTTCACTGAAAAGAAAAGAGTACTATCATTGCATTAAGAAAAGGAAGCAAGTACAATGCTTTATAGGAAAGTAGGAAACTGCAGTAGGCACCACTGTGCATATGGGATAGGTTAGCCTGCATGTCCTTGGCCCTGAAGCTCCATACAAAGAGGCTATTTAGTGAGTGTGATTGCTGAATCTCAACACCCCTCCTCAATCACAACTAGAAAGGCACAAAGTGTGTAGAGGCTGTAATGAGAACCACCTGCAAAGTGTGGGCACACTACAAACATGGTAGACACCAGAGGCTATCGCAGAAAAGGCTAAGTGTGGGCACCAAAACATGATGGACATCCAGAGGCTGTAACAAGGGCCTCACAAAGTGTACAGGGACTGTAATGCCAAGTTACATGAGGAGTTCACAAAGATTATGGCAGGAAGCATTAGGGCAAGGAAGTACAAGGCTTTTAAAACAGTCTATCAGAGTAATGAGAGTAGAAGGACTAATGAGTCTTGTCCTTCCGATCCTGGTGGTCTTCATCTTCATCTTTTGGTCCATGGTCTTCTTCTTCTTTCACAGCTGCAAGATAGGCCTTTTGGGACCTCTTCCTAGCATGACAGAACTTCTCAGTATGTTCGGTCCTTTTGCAGAAGTCACAAAGGAGCGGTTCCTTTTTACCTTTGTATCTGTTGTTTACATATAACATTTGTTCATCCTTTGAAGTGCTGGGCTCTTCTTTTCTTTTAAGTTTCTTTTCTTCTTCTAACAGAGAGGCTTTAATATCAACAAGTTGAGGATCAGGCATATTGGTTAGAGTGGTTGATACATTATCATAGGCAGGAGGCAGACTTTTTAGCAAGACACCAATACAAACATCTTCATCCATTTTTAGCTTTATTCCTGCAAGTTGAGTAAGCAGGCTTTCCATGTAGTTCAGATGGGATGCCAAAGATGTATGAGGCTTCATATCAAGTCGGAAAAATTCAATTAATAGACCATACTTAGACGACTTTGACTGTGCACCAAATAGGGTATCCAATTTATCCCAAGTGTCATGGGACGTGTCACAGGCATCCACATGATGGATGTAGCTGTCGTCCAATTCCAGTTTGATGATGGCTTGTGCCTTGTCATCATTATTCTGCCAAGTAACTGCAAGGTCCGCATCTCGAGGTTTCTTCTCTTTGCCATTTGTGATGGCCCAAAGACCCTTCTTCATCAGGATGAGCTTGATGCGGTTTTGCCAAGTGTGGAACCCGACTCCTTTGAATCGAGCATTTGGAGAGTCTTTTCCCATGTTGAGGTTGCAAGATTAGCAGCAAATCAACACCAGAATTCTGAGATTTATCAGTAGAAAAGCAGATTGCAATGTGTCAAGAGACACAGTTAATGACAGTGTGAAAACACACTATGTCAATGTTGATGTTCAGCTTGATTCTTCTTGTTCGGGATCGTTCGATCGTTCTTCAATCTTCTCAGGTCCTTCCCCTCCTTGATTTGATGCTGGAACAGTGGGTCAGAGTGGGCTTTAGCTTGGTTTAGTGGCAGGAGTAAGAAAATGAAAGAAAAAAAGAGCTTGGCAAATTTTGGCTATGGTGGAATTAGGGTTTCTGAGACAGGGGCCTGGTTTTTTAGCTGTTGTGACCTCAATACTTGATCATTTTAAAAAATGTTTACATATCTAGGAAGCTTATGTCATGGGCTATCAAACCCCCATGGAGATTGTCCAGATCGCAGGCTGTACGGAGCACGCACGGCACTCGATCAGATTTGGCGCAGTTTAGGTTAGGCGCAATCGATTTCTGTAATGCCGGGGCCAGAGAGCAACAATGTCATTAGTTATTGTGATAGGGAGTTGCGTCTAGTGTTGAAGAACATCTTCCAAGAAGAGGTCATAGGCTGATTTGACCTGTAGAGGGAGATCTCAGCCCTCTATCAGAGGTATGTCCAGGTTGGCTATGGTGGCCACAGGACAGAAACACAGAAGAATGACAATGCTGGAGCTATAGGAGCCCAATTTGGATTGTTATGCAATAGAGGGAAGCTCAGGGAGTTTAGGAACAATCCTCTAGAAGAAAGCTTGAGGAGATATTGCCTTGTTCAAGAGATCTAAGAGCTCAAAGGCAAGTAGGTGCAGGTTTGGCTATGGCTGCCAAACAAGGTAGTGAGAAAAAAAAGTAGAAGATGAAGTCTTGAGCTGGACTGAGCTCAAGCTGAGCTAGATGAAAGATAAATGGAGCTGAAGGAGTAGTGCCATGCCCGTCTGTGCTTTGATACCATGTTGAGAAACATGCGGGATCTAGAGCATGGCAGTGAGTTATGGTGGATGGAAGGAGAAGTGTGGACTCATGATGGAGAAGACAAAGACACTGTTTGTTACACAAGTGAATTAGGTTCCAAGATTGAGACTTGGACTCATAAACACAATCTTCTGTATGTGGACAATGACATTGACACTTCACTGAAAAGAAAAGAGTACTATCATTGCATTAAGAAAAGGAAGCAAGTACAATGCTTTATAGGAAAGTAGGAAACTGCAGTAGGCACCACTGTGCATATGGGATAGGTTAGCCTGCATGTCCTCGGCCCTGAAGCTCCATACAAAGAGGCTGTTTAGTGAGTGTGATTGCTGAATCTCAACAATACCACAATCCCTTATTGGGCCTTTCAACCCATTCAGTGAAAATTTTCTTTGTCATGAGGCCAGAATCTTCAAGAAAGAATTCTTCTCGAAGAGTCTTCTTAATGCAGACCATCCCGCATCTTTTTGAAAAAGACCATGAATCCGGTCCTGGAGGCCATGCACAGCCAAACGGGCAAAGTATCAGCTCCAAGCATGATGAGGAACTCCAAAGAAGACCATCTTGTCAGTATAGAGGTGGATAAAAGAGGACACATTTTTCCCATTAAATTGCTTGAGCTCCTGCCCAACTGCTTCCAAAGCTTTAATGGGAGCGGCATCATTCCGCTCTTCATCTTGTCTCCACTATTGCTGCAGTTGCATCTGCTGCTGAAATTGCAATTGTTGTTGTTGGCTCTCTTGCATCAGACAAACCAACTACTGCAAGGCATCTCTTCCCAAACTTGATGATTCATACATGAATGGAATTAAACACCTTGACTTAATTACATCAAATGCATATGCGGATAATAAACCATTACATTTAGAGATTATCTCAGATTTAATCCAAATTCATACTTCAAATGCAAGCTAGTACCTTAACTAAGATAGTAGATCCTGGCGACTTTGTCGCTCTAACTTGATTTGTCAATTGCTTGCTAGGCAATTCATAGTTAGCCTAACTTGGCAACTCAGTCTCACGGAAGGTGATGTAGCAAGATGACTACTCATCCTCAAGATAGTTTGACTTGAACTTAGGTCTTGTCAACCTCGTTCTAAGGAGTGGCAACTCTATTTTGTGATTTAACACAAAACCATGCGATGTTGCAACTTGTTGTACGAGACAATTGTCGCACCTAACTTGTGGGATCATTTCTCCCATCAAACGACGTTCCTTGGTCAAGAAATACGTTTGGTCAAGATGAAGGGTTTGTGAGTTCTCTTGACCCAACCCAACCCTAACCATGCTAGGCTGACAACGTATGGCCCTAGGGATTCTAAACTCAATCAGAAGTCTAGTATTAGGCCAATTTACCCTAGGGTAAAAACCCTAGATCATTGTTGTATGGGCGCCCAATTAACCCTAACATTCCATGAATGTGGTAGGATCTTGGGATCGAAAGTCTTGGCTTGGCATCCCAAGTGCGATACTAGGCAGAATTTTTAACGTGACTAAACCCTAGCTAGCACTTTGAGGTGTTTGTTGTACTAACTGTTTATGCTTTTAAGAATCCCATGTGGGTTATGTCATTACAAGTGATTTAGCTAAATCGATCTACTTGTCTTGCGATAAGAAATGATCATTTCTTAGAGACACTAATATTTGTGCTAAAAGGTGTAAATAGTTGCAAGACATCACATTATGTGCAAATATGCGATTCATTGACATTTTCCTTCTATGCAACTATAAAACGTAAAATGACCATCTGTATTCCTTGCCTAATCTATAATGATAGACAATTCATGGTTAACTCATATAAAAGCCTACGTTGAATTTCATCAAGAACTATACCTATAAACCCTTTGTCCAATGCATTGAATTCATGATTTAATATGAAATGCATCCTTTTCTAAAACAACTTTGATAAAGAAGTTCATGAATATCACGAGACCATTAATGATTTTAATTTGTCCTTCGACACTTAACAAACCTAGGATGCAATTAACATCGCATGCAATATGCATGGTACATAAATCCCTTCCATACAATGCAATTACTTGGACAACATTTTTATGGATGTCGACGATTATTTCCTACGAATCACATCTAGGGAATCATTGCCTAAATGCATTAAGTGCTTGTTCTTTCTTGCGAGGAAGACAAGGATGCATTTAAACAATTTCATCTTTTTAATCTATGCAATATACATTTAGGATTGCAGCTTTGGAAATGCAAGCAAAGTGCAACATGCAACTAAAACTTGTAGGACGAATGAATAATTACATTCATAACTTCCTTATGAAATTTAAATGTGCCTAATGCATTCCTTTTATGTGGAATTAATCTTTTAAGAACTTGGGCATGAGGACTCGTAGGGATGTCCATGTGTAAACTTGGGTTGGAGGCTCCCACGTGAGCACCTTGCGTCTTTTGTTTGGGGGCCATCAATGACGTACACTCTTGACTCCACAAACTCGTCCTTGCCCTTTTGCGATCTCCGATCTTCCTCCAACCTTTGGCAAATCAGTCTCAAAATATGTCTACTCCCTCTCGCATAGGAATTTCCTTTACAAGACGCGGTTTTTAGAATCCAGAGGATAAGCCGTGTGCACAAGGCTTATGGAAGCTTTGTCTTTAGAAGCTTCTAAAGAAGCTTCTTATACTTTTGTCTCAGAAACGTAACGTGGAGTGGGGTGGAAATGATTGGGGAGGAGGGGTGAAGGTGAGGATTGAGGGAGATGAAGATGACGATTATGGCGACGATGATGATGGCAGGGGCATGGCGCAGCTGGCGATGGAGGCAGATCCTAGCGGTAGCACGGCACGGCGGCGCTCTTTTGACAACACGACTGCCCTCTTCTCTCTCTTCGTGCCTCCCTCTCAAGCTCCAGGGGGAGGTCTTATAGTGTGTAAGGGGGGGGGGAGGGGGAGATCCACACACGTGGAGGGAGGCATGATCCCCTCCCTCATGCTTCCCCACGCCTACTCAAGCTTCTCTCCCTCTCCCACTCCTCTCCCCTGCCATGTATCGGCTGAGGAGAGGGGGTAAATAATGAAAAATTTACCTTAATTTTAACCATTATTCATTTTCCCTTCCCGTGAAGGGTGTTCTCGTGCGGCCTTGCGGGTTTTTGCCTCGGCTTTATTTGCACAACGCGGTTGGGGTTTATTATCACGTGCGTGGGGTAAGGACTTAACCACTGACATTATTCCGTTGTGGGAGATGACTTAGCACTGCTTTTGTGCGGGGCGTGTAGTGGTCAAAATTCTTTAATATTTCGTGTAAAAATATTACAACTTTATGTTGTATCTTATCTATACTTTATGTACATTGTATAGTGTGTGAAAGAAGAAGAAAAAATCAATAGAAAACGTTTTGTCCTCCATCTCTCTTCTTGTGTTTAGGAGTGAGCTTCCTCTTGTGCATGCAGTGTGTGTTTGGCACAGCAGCTCAAGCAAGTCTCCCACCATACGATTCTTAACATGGTATCAGAGCCGCGCTATTGAGAGAGACTGATTTTGAAGGATGAAGTGAAGGATAAGAAGCAAGGTTCGAGCAAGCAAGCAACGAGTAAGAAGCTCTCCCATTCTTCCACTCTCTCTCTTGCATAGTGCCTGTGGAGACACTGGAAGCAAGGTAGAGTGAAAATCTCAGATTGCTGTGAGATTTGAGGGCAATTCTTTTTGGCATCTGAGTCTATTTCAGACCCCGTTTTAGAGCTGCAAGGTTACAGACAACTGTTTCAGAGTACACTATGATTTTGACAATATTAACTGAACATGAGTGCACATGTTACAGATTTTGAATCTATAATTTTTGAGGTGTTTGTAAGAAGAAAACATAAGGTTTATTTGAAAACAGGTTGCAGATTACATGTATTATTGAGGAATCAGTGAAAAAAGTTGCTTGGTGTATTGCTGTATAGCTATTGTGAAAGGCTACAGAAGACTAGCTTGCTGTGGTGTATCCTTTTTTGTGATAATGGCAGAGAACAGTGGAAATCCCATTATTGATAAGCTCGACAAGAACAACTACCCTTCATTGAGGTTTCATGTGACAAACTTCCTCATTGGAAAGGCCCATTATGAGTTTGTTTCAGGTGAAGAAAAGGAGCCAGAGCTGGGTATCCCTCCTGACTGTAGATGAATTAAAGGCATGGAAAGAGTGGAATGCAAAAGACAAAAAGGTGATGTACTAGCTATCTGCAGTCATTGATAATACGATGTTGGGACATATCAAGAATGTAAAAACTTCACATGCAGCTTGGAAAATTTTTGAGAACATATTTTCAGCAAATACAAAGGCATGAAAGATTGAACTCAAGCAAGAGTTGAATACATTAAAGAAAGGGAAATTGTCTATCAATGAGTATGTATTGAAGGTGAAAAGCATTGCAGATGATTTAGCAGCTATTGATGTAATGCTTGATGATGATGATTTGGTTTTATCCACTTTGAGTGGACTCAATAATGAGAAGGCATAGAAATCATTTGTTACTTCAGTATACATACGGGAGCCATTTCCAGATTTTGATGAATTGGTCTCTCTCATGATTATCGAAGAGATCAATATGCAGGGTGACTCGTATGAAAGAAATGGTGAACACGTCCAAGCATTTTACTTATGTTTAAGAAGGGGACTTGGTAGATCCTCTTTGAGAGGCCGTGGTATGGAACATGCTAGCGGTAACCAGCAAAATAGGTCCAATCAGCAATTCGATGAAATGCAGGTTTCAAGAGGCCAAGAAAACTTTAGAACCAGGGGGAGTTCTAGAGGAAGAGGTGGATGGCAGAATAAAGGTTCTGAAAATTCTGCTATTATTTGCCATTATTGTGGCAAAACAAGTCATATTACAGCCCATTGTTATGCTAAGAAAGATGATATTCGCAATGGTAAATTGTAGCAAGGAAACTATGCATCGTCTTCACCACAAAATGAAGGAAAAAATGAGCGTCTATTTGTTATGCAGCACATGATAAATGCAGTTACAGAAAAGGGGACACATGATGATGTATGATATGTGGATTTAGGTGCATCTAATCATATGACTAGTCATGTTGAATGGTTTGGAGAGATGCAGGACTTACAAAATCCAAGTTATGTGCAGACGAGTGATAATTCATGCCACCCAATTTCACACATTAAAAAGGTTCCCTTGTCCTTATATGATGGCCAATCAAAGAATCTGACAGATGTATTACATGTGCCATCAATCACAAAGAAGCTAGTGTCTATTAGCAAAATGGTAGAGCAAGGGTTGCAAGTTCAATTCAATGCAAAAGGTTGTTTTTTAGAAAATTTTAATGATAAGTACAGGTTGGTCGCAAAAGGAAGTAGAGTTGGCCGCAAATTCACTTTAGATGCTGAAATTCATGCAATGGATGATTCTATGTATGCTAAAAGAAAAGGAGTAGTTGTGGATACTGAAATATGGAATAAACGTATTGGCATGCAAATATGCAAAGGTTGAAATTAATACAGTCCAGAGGATTGGTTACAAGTTTGCCTTCTTTTAGAGTTGCAGAATTGCATAAAGTTTGTGAAGCATGCCAATTTGGTAAGCAGGCAAGACAACCCTTCTCGCATGACAGAGAAGTGAGGAGAAATATACTTGATGTAGTGCATATAGATGTTTGGGGGCCTATATAGAATGTATCTCTTGGTGGCAGCAAATACTTTGGCACATTTATTGATTACTATTCAAGGAAGCTATGGGTATATTTCATGAAGGAAAAGAGTGATGTATTTGAGCACTTCAAATCTTTCAAGGTAGCTGTTGAAATAGAAACGGGCTTGAAAGTGAAGTGCGTGAGATCAGATGGAGGGGGAGAGTACATCTCTAATGATTTTAGTGGCTTCTTGAGGACTCATGGGATAAAGAGGCAATTTACTTGCAAGTATACCCCATAGCAAAATGGGTTTGTAGAAAGAAAAAATAGGCATATTGCAAAAGTTGCATGGGCATTAATGGCTAAAAAGAATATGCCCAAACATTTCTAGTCTGAAGCTGTCCATACTATTGTCTATATTATGAACAAAACTCCCACAGCTACAGTTCATGGGATGACTCTTGAAGAATGCTTTACTGGCAAGAAGCTCGATGTATCACACTTGAAGGTATTTGGCTGTGTTGCATATGTTTATGTGCCAGATGAGCTATGGAAGAAGCTTGATCCAAAAGGAAAAAAAAAGTATTTTTATTGGATACTCTTTAGATAAAAAAGGGTATCGTTGTTATAACCCTATCATAGGTGAGTTCAGAGTGAGCAAGGATGTCATTTTTAATGGAATGAGCAGTTGGTATGCACTTGCTGGTGATGTATTAGATGATGATAATGATCATGATAGCTATGTGCAGAAAGAAAAGCAAGAATCACGGAGTCTTAATGGACCAAAAACATCATCTGGTACTACACCTACAGTGAGCCCTTGGTCTAGGAGACTTGCTAGTCATTAAAATCATTACCATCCAATACTTTCTTCCAAATGACTAGAAAGTGTTGGATGATAATGATGCATCTACTAGTCATTTGGAATTTGATGGAGATTCTAGTGGTTCAGAGAGTTTGGATGATGAGCTTGGTATTCCTTCAGTCAAGACACTAGGTGTACAGAGAGCTCATTGTAATGTAAAGGCTCCATTGAGTGATCAAGTGGTACGCAGGCCTAGCAAGGTCAGATACCTTGTTCAAAGATTTGGCTTTGAAGGCTATGTAGCTCACCATTATGCTTATATGGTGAAACTAGTTGAGGATGTTGAGCCCACTTATTTTGAGGATGTTGTTGGTCATGCTCATTGGGATGCAGCAATGGATGAGGAGATGGCTGCATTAGAAGCCAATAAGACTTGGGATTTGGTACCCTTGCCTAAGGGTAAGAAAGCTATTGGTTGTAAGTGGGTTTACAAAGTCAAGCATAATGCAGATGGTTCAGTTAGCAGGTATAAGGCTAGGCTGGTTGCAAAAGGCTATGCTCAAACATATGGCATAGATTATGAAGAGACATTCACTCCAGTTGTTAGGATGGTAACTGTTAGATGTGTGATTTCCTTGGGAGCAGCTAAAGGTTGGAGTTTGCATCAAATGGATGTTAAGAATGCCTTCTTGCATGGTGAATTGTAAGAATAAGTGTATATGGAGCAGCTAGCAGGTTATGAGGATTTCGAGCATCCCACATATGTGTGCAGGTTAAAGAAGGCGCTCTATGGGCTGAAGCAAGCACCTAGAGCATGGTCTGACAAGATTTTAGAGTATCTTGTCAATATTGGATTTTGTATTTCTGATGCTGATCACTCACTTTATGTGAGAAAGGGAGATGTAGGTTTGGTCACCGTAGTCATTTATGTGGATGACTTGATTATTACAGGTGATAATGACAGTGGGATTGCTGAAGTTAAGGACTTTTTGAAGAAGAAGTTTGAGATGAAGGATCTGGGTGAGCTGACATGGTATTGAGGTGATCAGATGTGATAATGGCATATGGCTATCCCAAAGGTAGTATGGCTTGGATATGTTATCCAAGTATGGTATGACAGCATGTAAGCCTCTTTCAGTACCATTGGAGCAAAATGTGAAGCTGAGTGTACTGATGTTGGGGATGAGATAGAAGACCCTACTATGTTCATATGAGGATAGTAGGGAATTTGATTTACATGACTATCACAAGGCTAGACTTAAGATATGCTATTGGCCTTGTTAGTCATTTTATGTGGATGCCTAGAAAGCCTCATTTGGATGCAATTAGATGTATATTGAGGTATGTGAAGTCCACTTTACATTATGGACTTTTTTATGAGGTAGGTAAGGATGTACAAGTCTTTGGATACACAGATGTAGATTGGGCTAGTAGCATGTTAGATACAAGATCTAAAAGCGGATTCATGTTTCCCTTGGTAGTGTAGCAGTTACTTGGAGTAGCAAAAAGCAACCTACAGTTGCTTTATTGAGTAAAGAGGCTGAGTATAGAGGTGCTGCTATGGCAACATGTGAGGTGGTATGGCTGCAAAAGTTGTTAGGTGATTTGGATGTGCAGGGAGATGGTCCAGTTGTCATTCGTTGTGACAACATGACTAGCATAAAATTAGCTAGGAATCCAGTGTTCCATGCTAGGACAAAACACATTGAGGTGCACTACCACTTTGTGAGAGAGAAGGTACTTATAGGAGAGAATTGACTTGGTATATGTCAGCACACAAGATCGAATAGCTGACATTTTCACAAAGGCATTGGGTGCAGAGAAGCTTCGAAGCTTACTTGAAGTTGCACAGATAGAGTTGAGCTTGAGGGGGAGTGTTGAGATGGAAAGCTCAACACGTGCAAACATTGATGATGGACCGCTTGGCTAGATGGGTCCTAATGTCTACACTTAGCACATTGGTGGTCATTATGATATTCACATGGCCACTAACTTATCACTTATTATATTTAGTTTGTTACACGTACCTACAGTTGGCAAAGATATAGCGTCAGTTGATTAGTGTAGTCTATTATGCACTGTTTGACTTAGAAGGCCACTTTCCTTTATGTTGTATCTCATCTATACTTTGTGTACATTGTATAGTGTGTGGAAGAAGAAGAAGAAATCGGCAAGAAAATGTTTTGGCCTCCATCTCTCTTCTTGTGTTCTGGAGTGAGCTTCCTCTCGTGCATGCAGTGTGTGTTTGGCGCAGCAGCTCAAGCAAGTCTCCCCACCACACGATTCTTGACACCACGAGGATAAGAGACACTAGGTTGAAGGGAGATTTAGGGAAAGGAGTAGATGGAAGAGAAGGGGTTTAAAGAAATAGAAGATGTAGAGAAAATACTCATAGAGATGAGGCCTGCCAATTTATTTCTGCATTCTGAGAAGATAAATCTCTTGTAGACCAAAAACGTGCATTAAAAAATGGCTTACTCTCTACTTCTCAAACCACTAATATAATGATTTTGTTGAATCTGAAAGGGATGTAAATTACCAAGACACCTAGTCAGAATTCTCTCAGACCACTCCTCCTAGTTCAGAGTGTTGTTTTCTACATGTAAACTGCGATCGCGTGTCGCCGATTTTGCCAATCCTTCTTTTTTCATAAATTCCCAAAAAATGGATAAAAGCCACTTGCTTTCTTTTACATGTCACCCTATTCTAGAAGTTTTCTACAATTTTTGGATATTTACAAGAAATAATATCTAAAATATAAAAAACAAGTTAAACTTGTCCAAAAATCTAGTATTTTTGAACCATCCACACTATGGACATTGATATTGATGACTAATATGGCATTGACTCTCTAAATCAATAAGAAAGTAAAATGATGATGCACTCTAGAGTTTTTCACACTATGTCCGTATAGCAGCATGACATCCACCCCCTCTTAACCTACACATCCTCCTATATGTGCCAAAGTCTTATAGATCTGCAGTGTTAGAAGAAGTATCCTTTGCCATGTCAATGTCTTAATCTTCTACCTCTTCTTCTTCCATATTCTCATGTTCATGCTTGGTATCCAACTCCTTCAACTCATATGCTAAAGACTCCTTACGTTTAAAGAGCTTGATACATTTTCTAGCCACTAGAATCCTTACAGCTATCCCATCCATCTCATTTAATGCGTAAGTAGTATTGTCAAAAACAAACCATACCACATATGGACCAAACCATTGCTTTGCCATCTTTTGACTGGCACTATGCTGATTTTCCAAGCTTTTGTCATAAACCAGCACCCAGTCCCCTTCTTGTATAGCCCCTGGTCGAAGTCTATGTCGCTTGACAAACCTCTTCTTGTTCTTGATCCTTGTAGTCTTTAGCTTTTGCATGGCTGTCTCAATGTCTTAAGGCCTTCTTTCTAACTATCTAATGCATAGGACCAGCAACTCCTCTCTATTTAAACCCACTTCCCATGGTATAACACTCCAAGTAGCAATAGTCTCCTCAATAGGCATGATAAGCTATTGTCCATACATTAATTTAGTAGGCATATATCCTATAACTATACTATGAGTGGTCCTATCAGACCACAAAGCAAAGGGTAACATTCTTGGCCACTCTTTCATCCTGTCCTTGCATGAATTTGCTAATGCCTTAATGATAGGCCGATGAATTCTTTCACTTTTTCCATTTTCTTCAAGATTGTAGGCTGAAGTTAAAGCCAGCTTGATACCCAATCATGAAAAGAAGTCATGAGCCTCATCTACATCCAATTCTCCTCTATCTACAACCACTTTACCAACACAACTATACCTGCAAAAGACTTCTTCCAATAAGAAATTGCAACTTGCATGAGTAGTCTTTGTACTAAGATCTTAAACTTCCACTTGATTTGTCAAGTCTTCTCATGCAAGCACAAGATATCTCATATTCCATAAACCTATCGGCATGGTAACCAGATCAACTACCCATTTGTAATGCATAGGCGATGGATGGGTCAATTGTAACCCATCTCTATGCTTTACCATAGAATACATCTGGCAAACACTATATGATTCCACATAATGCTCCACATCTTTATACATGTTTTGCCACCAATACTTCTCATTCATCTCGGTAAATGTGTCCTAAACTCCTTTATGTCAAACCCATAAGCTTTCATGAAACTCCTGCATCACTTGTTGTTGAGAAGCGTTATCTCCCAATACACGCACTAGAGCTCCTCTCTTTTTCTTTGCATGCTTCCATAAATATCCATCTTTCAAGAAAAATCCATAAGCTTTTCTTTTAATCCCTTTAAATTCAGCTTCAGACCACTCAGCCTTCTTTATCATGAGGCTAAGATATTGGCCTATTTTCAACCAATCATCCTTATACAACTCTTCCAAAAATTGCATTCTCATGGAAGAAGCATAACACTAATGATGCTTTCTCTCTATTGCCCATCTCTTCTCCATGGCTGTAAGTTCTTTTCTTACTACTAAAATCCGTGTTACAATAGTTGTACCTACAGTATAACAGTAGTTGCATACTCATTCCCTACTGTCATAAAGTCATTTTCAATGCCTATCACATCATCCTCTTCATCTTCCATCAGCCCCTCTTCATCTTCAAACCTTTCTCGTGAAAGCATGTCAGTCATAGGGTTTTCTCTACTTGCAATATGCTAAAAATCAGCGTTAAGTGACTTTATATATACAATACACCATAACATGGCAATATCAAGAGTTGAGAAATTTACTATCATGCCCAATAGAGGTAGACAATTAGTCTCTACCACTACATGAGCTCCCATAAAATACTCCCTATCACACTTAAGGGCTGTCACTACACCCCAAAGCTCTCTTTTGACTTGAGAATACTGCTATTGCCATTCATTGAGGACCTTTTCTCCAAACCGAATGGCATACCTATTCTCATCAACATCATCCTAACCCACTGTCCAATTATTGGGCTTGTATCCATGGTGAGAATAATAGGCTACCCATTCTTATAATTTGCTCTCTTTAGTGTTGGGGCTGAAATCAATAAGCTCTTTAACTTCTGAGAATTGCCTTCATATGTTGTTTACCTTAGCAAAGATTTTTCCCTTTTCTTAAGAGTTGATATAAACTTTCAATCACATGAGCAAAATGCAGAATCCATATCAAGTAAAAGACACATGCACCCAAAAATCTTTTTACCTCAGATACATTCAAACATGTCTCTCGTATCCTACTTATGGCATCAATCTTTACTAGTGAGGACTTTCTTCCATATGGTCTACACATGTGCCCAACGACTAATACTTCCTCCACTCCAAAAACCAACTTTTCTCATGATAGAGTCAAATGCACTTCTTCAAGACGGCTCAAAATCCTGTCATGATCAACAATATGATCAACCACAAATCTTCTACATCCTTACTCGTTAAGCTCTTCATTCTTCTCATGGAGATCACACCCCTTTATTGGCACATCATCAAGAAAGGGTAAGGTCAACTTAGGAATATAGTCCCTCAAGAATTTATGCATAGCATTCATCATATGCGCCATTGAATTGGTTGCTCCCTGTGGAAGCGCACACATCCTAACCAATCCAAGCAGTGTCTTCATGATGGTAGTGATATCCCAGCTTTCCAATGCAAGCTGAAACTAATCATATCCTGAATATAAATCACCCATAGAGTAAATTTCTTTTCCTGCAAATGATTATGCAAATTCATCCACTATCGTGCCTAATCCAACATTCCTTATAGTGACCCTATTAAGTGGTTGTAAATCCTGTATAAACCTCAAAGAACCATTCTTCTTTGAATATTAAACCATCAATTCGAATATGGAGCTGAAGAGGGCTCCAAAATCTGCATCATGATCTTCTTATTTAAAAGCTCTAGCAGCTTTGGCAAATATGCATGAGGTACTAGAATAGGCTTTAAATTCCATGACATATGAGGTATGGTAAAGATCACCATAGGTGCAACTATGGTTGGATCAACACATCCAATTTTATCTAACTGAAAATCAAAGGCTTTCCCATGCTGCCTTGCCAACATCTACCAAAAACAAGCTCTTTCTCTGCAAGTAAAAGAAAGCTTGTATAACCAATTTTTAGCTTTTGTAAAGTCTCAGCTGTAATTTAATGTCCTACTCCATGTGGATCCCGCAAACTAGGCTGTTGAGACACTTTTGCAGTCAACCCCTCACTTTCAGGTGGTAAAGCAAAAGCACATGCTTAACCTTCTTTGCAACTATTTTGTACTTTGTATCCACCCTTGCTTCAGCCCTGTTTTGTAGCCCATATTGCAGCCTATGCATAACATTCATGCTCAGCAAATTCATGAATGACTTCATAGGTCCCTTAAGTGTCAACATAAATAACCTCTTTTTTTGCCCTATTTTTAGCATTAATTGCTACTCAAATTTCAGCCACTGTATCAACATCAACCAGCCCTGAAAACAATCCTGAAATACCTTTAGTTGCAGCCATCAAACCATATGTGCTCAGCTCTTTTTTATCCCATCCTACATATTTATTTTCAGCCCTGTACATGGTTGAAATATTCTTAAAACTGCCAAGATTACGTATTGTCCATTCCTGCAATCTAGTCATAAACACAATTTCCTCCTGTCTTGGATGCATAATTATCTTCCTAGAGGCACTGCCATAGCCTCCACTTACAACAGTGCTGTCTAAAAACCCTTAAACTCTCGTGCATTAGGTGACATGGGATTATCCCGCAGCCTATCCCAATTGTAGGGATGATTCACACAAACAATGAGAAATTGTACCGCCTTTGTATTGTCTTTACTCCAAACCCAAGCATATGAAGAACCATCATCCAAGGATTTTGTTTCCAACCTTGATTCCAAATAATAGGACTACCCCAAAATCACCATATAACTACATGAATCTTGCACAAGAAAATGATATTCATCCCTAACATCTCCAATACTCACAAGTACATTCGGACAAGCCGCATAAAGATCCCCTGATGAATTGTTTGATGCTCGCATGTGCCATCCTAGATCTACATTTATCGGCCAACCTCCATTCTCATACAAGCTACATGCCATAATATTGATTTCGGAACCATGATCTAAGAGAGCTATGCAAGGCGTCTCTCTTTCTCCCGCTTTAATAATTGTCTCTATTGTAGCATGAGCCGAATACGTTTGTGAGAATAATGATTGCTTGGAAAAAAATGAGCATCTTCTTCTTCATGTACTTGTTGATGGACATCCCCATTATACATAACCTTCTCTCTATGCTTTAATGCTGCCCATAAGACCAATTTCAGCCCCACAAGCTTGCTATCTACACTCCCATTTAACCCATTTTCAACATCAACCTACTCCAAATCAGCATTACATACATCATCATATTCCCTCTGAAGTTGTTTCTCTAGGTCTTTGTCAACATGCATCAATGCTTGCAAAACTTCACCATCAAATTTTATTTTTTGTTTCAATATATCAATGATTGCATCATGAAATTCACACTTTGTGATTTCAAGAACTTTGCCAAGTGTGAATTCCACTCTACTGCCAAGCATGTGATCTTCCAAGACCTTTTTAAGGTTTGTGGCAGTCTCAAGATCCTATTGTAACCTGTAACCAGGTTTTTTGTCCCTTTTCTTCCCTTCTTGTTGCTTCTCTTGAGATGCATCCTCTATAACATGCTTAGGTATGGCTTTTTCAGCCTCTTTCTAGCTCCAATTTACTTCATGTTATGCGTTTAGATGGGCCTGAAGAGAAAGGACCAGCAGTGTCCTCATCTCTTCTTCTCATTTCTTCCACAAGAGCTTCTTGATTATGAACCTCTGCCAAATAAGCATGCTATAAATGAATCCATTGGTGCACTCCATCCTATTCGGCCTTGTATACTCTGACTTGCATCAACCAATTCAGACTTTGTTGTTTTTTCATTTTCCATGTAATCTAATGCTTGCATCCAAACATGAGATTTTGCTTCATCCATGCCTCTATGAGCTTCATCAATCCTTTCAATTCTCAACCCATATGGTGCTACATCTATGGCAACAAGTGATGTCCTTGCAGCCATATCTTCCGACCTCTTCTACATGCCACCATCCAAAATTTGGCTCTATTGGAAGACTAGTTTCTGTTGCATGTATTTTGCCATCTTTCCAAAAGACTAATCTATTTGCTTCCACTTCATAGTAGGTTATATAGTCTCACTTTTCATGCTGTAAACTGTCACACCAAATGCATCTCCTATTGTGTCCTTCTCTTTATAGCCTTTGGGCTATTGCTCGACCCTTCTCTTCTACCTTAAACATCCAACTTTTAGCCTTTGCATAGATTTCTGTCAAATTCAGCCTCAAATCACACATGCCTTTGATTAATTCATCCACAACATCACCTTTAAAATCCGTACCAATAGGTAAAGCTGGTTGTTCTGCCATAGCCACATGCACCTTCTTGGCTGCAATTTCAACCCCCTTCTTAGCATTGGCAGGTGTGGTGCCTGTACCCCATCTTAATTTCATCCACTCTCTCTTTACCAACATATGCACTACCTCAATTATATTAGCCTAATCTGATTTCAGTCCCATTTCAGAAGAAGCTTCTTCTGAACGATTAGACAGCTTTTCCTGCAAGACAAGATCTGCAGCCTTCAGAAACAAATCAATTTTTTGACTCTCCAATGATTGTTTCTCATTGACATCTAACTATGCATGCCAACTTTTAAATTCACGAAGCAAAGTTGTAGCAGCCATTATTGGGCTTTTCAATCCAATCTGTAAATGTCTTTTTAGTTACCAATCTTTCATCTTCCAAGAAATACTCTTCTCTCAAAGCTTTCTTAAAAGCTACCCAGTCAGCATCTCTCCTATGTAACTCATCAATCCGATCATGCAATGCATGCATTGCCAAACGGGAGAAATATCAACTCCATGTATACTACTACTGCTCAGACCGCTAATCTAATGCTTCCATTGGCTCTGAAAAGGGTGTAAAATACCAGGACACCTGATCAAAATTCTCCCAGACCACTCCTTCTTCTTCTAGTTCAAAGTGCTATTTTCTGCCTGTAAACTACGATCACACGTTACACAATTTTGCCATTCCTTCTTTTTGCATAAAATCCCCCAAAAATGGTTGAAAGCCACTTGCTTTCTTTTACATGTCACCCTATTCTAGAAGTTATCTCTACAACTTTTGGATATCTACAAGAAATAATATCTAAAATAGCAAAAATAGGCTAAACTTATCCAAAAATCTAGTATTTTTGAACCATCCACACTACAGACACTAACACTAATGATTAATATGGCATTAACTCTCTAGATCAATAAGAAAGCCGAATTATGATGCACTGTAGAGTTTTTCACAATGTGTCCACATAGCGGTAGGACAGCATGATATTAAACCTTGTGGTCTCCACATGTGGGTTATACCAAACCTATATGATTGCATGTCTGAGTACACTAACTTCTACTCCTGTGTCTATGATCCTATTTCTTGTGGTGTCCCCTAACGCTATGATAGGTAGGATTGCATGCATTTCCATGCCTTCCTAGAAAGCATTTACGTGTAAGGACTTAGGTACTAAGTTTAGGGTCAATCTAGGTATGCACATGGCTACATGGTTAGGTAGGTTGGTCACTCCAAGCTCATTTGGTCTTTCTACCCACTGTATCAACACTTGACATAAGGTTGGATTTTGTCTAAGCAATTCTCCCAAAGGCAGAGTCATAGGGGTTGATATCAATGTCATGAGAAAGTTGCCAACCGTCTACTTTACATTAAGCTCTATGCCCTTTTACCAATGATCTTGGTCACTCTGCCCACCCATGGCGTCTAGGCTCTGTCGATGCAATGTTATGTGGGGTATGGATGTGTCTCCTGATTTGAACTAAGTAGGCAAGACCAGTGTGCTCACATTAGAGAGCTCATCCAATTCTAATTGGTGCTTGCGATCAAGATATTGTCTAATTTTGGCACTTCCCTTTTTTGTTGTCTTAGGAGCAGATGTCTCTGCTTCTGCATCTGTGACTTGCTTCCCCTTTGGTAATGTAATGGCACTATCCTTCTTAAGCGTAATCTTCCTCTCAACCCTCTTTTTCCTTCTTTCACAAATTTTTTTCCCCATTGAAGATGCGTCGAGGTTGCTAGGTCAAGGTAATGAAATACCAACCTACTTTGCCTGTGCTCGGGTCATGACATTTAGTGGGATTGGCATGGCTTTGCCATCAAGTGTCTCAACTCTAAACAGCCCCAATGGTACGGATGGTATGATAGCTGAACTAGTGGAAGGTGTCTGCTTAGGACACTTGGCATACAAGTGTGTGATCCCACACTCAGGGTATCTCAGGTCAGTCTTGTCTTGATTGGCTTGCTCCCTTTCGAGGTATCAAGATGAGATGTGTCCTGGGTGACTACAAGTCCAGCATGCGATGGGTTCTTGGTTTTGTCCTCCTAGTCCTTTGCCTCTTTCCCTACCCAATGCCATCATCGACACTGGTTTGAAATACATCAAGTTAGGATTTCCCTCTTCATCATAAAAGATGTAAGGATTCATGAATGCTTCATCATCATTCAGCTCCTCTACATAATGTATGGGAGCGTCACTTGATGGATGGGTCACGATGGGTCCAGGTGGTCTAGGTATCCTTGTATCCTTGTAGGGTTCCCCTTCTGAAAGCTAGGAGAGCTAGTGGAGCTCCCCTTTTGAAAGGTAGTGGTCTAGTCCCTATGTAGTACGACCGCTTGTATGATTGTTAGTATGGCAATTTCCTCGATAGTCAGAAATGTAGTACATCATGACCAAACAACCTACTGCAATTGGCAGAGGGTCTAGATCTAGGATCCATGCACTCAGTCGAAAGGTGGTTTTCTCTGCAATGCACATGTTGCACGTGAGGTCATGCGGGACTTCTCATTATCTCTTGAAGCCTAGCCAACTCTAGCTTCACATTCGCCAATTCTTGGCTCTGGTTGACACTGTTTCCCTTGTCCTTGGTACTCTAGCCGGATCTTTCACTAGCAATCGTAACTCTTTCTAAGGTCCTTTTGGTAGTTCTATCTTGGTTTGTGGATCTTGAGCTTCTCCCCTTGAGCAGGTCATTCACTTGTATGGCCTCTTTGAAGAACCTAGCTAGCATATCACCTTGCAAGTTTGAGTTGCTCACCAAAGCCTTGTAAAGCTCTTCTCTTGGGATTCCGCTTATCAACAAGATGGAGATGGCTCGTTGGCTAGGTCACTCTATAGTAGCTAGGATTCTCTTAAAGAGACTTTGCACATGGGTGATGTAGTCTCAGATATCCTTATTGACATTCATCAATGTAACAACAAGATTGTTAGAGTATCTTGCCTCTGAGAATCTCTTAATAAAGAGACTCTTGAGGTTATTGAAGTTATTATGTTTGGCATTGTCTAGACTAGTGTACCACATTTGTCTTTTGTCTCCCAGGCAAATTCTAAAATCTTGTGCACATTGAGAAAGGTTCTTGAGGCCCTTAGCCTTGCATACTTGCTCAAACTACTCCAATTCAAGTTTCCTGGCAACCACATGTATCTTGGTCTAGCTCATGTAATTTGGGGTGATTCTTAGTCTTGCTAGCAAAAAAGTTGCCAGGCGTGATCCTCTCTACTCTATAGAAGCTGTGTTGTCTAAGTGTCACTTTATGAGTAGCTTGCTCGATCAGCCTCTAGTGCTCTCTCTCTCTCTCTCTCTCTCTCTCTCTCTCTCTCTCTCTCTCTCTCTCTCTCTCTCTCTCTCTCTCTCTCTCTCTCTCTCTCTCTCTCTCTCTCTCTCTCTCTCTCTCTCTCTCTCTCTCTCTCTCTCTCTCTCTCTCTCTCTCTCTCTCTCTCTCTCTCTCTCTCTCTCTCTCTCTGTGTGTTTGGTCTCATCCTATTTCGGTTGGCGAGCGTTAAGACACATTGGACTTTGTGAATTTATATGTCTTGCCTTAGTTTTTAAGCTCACTGTTCTTGGTTGTAGGCAATTGTGCCTTGCAAGGCTTTCCTTACCAACTTCCTCTCGAGAGATCGGCCATGATGTCCTCGATTGGTTTACTTGATGCTCCATTTTAGTTTGCAGATCATATCAAGTTATCATTTGCTGGATGTCAACTAGAAATTTTCTCAAGTCAAGCTCCGACTTGGTGGCTCCTGCCATGTTGCTAGTTTCTTGAGCAACGTTTAGGGTCTCCATCACATTGATCAAGTTGTGTAGGGTTGCATCTCTAATCGTACTTGTTGTTGTTTCTCCCTAAATGGCTCAACTATTCAAGTCTCCTAGTATTCGTTGATTGGGGTCCTTGCCCACTATTTGATGTCTGGGGGTCTCCTCATACTAGTGGGTTTGTTCAACTTATCTTATCTTGTGTGAATTCCTTGTTATTTAAAAAAATCCTCAATGGTACAGGTACTCAGATGCTAGTGGTGTGCTCCTTGAAGTGTATTTTGCAAAATCAGGCTTTTAACTTTTTGGTGTGCATCAAATGTTCAATTGATGCAGTATGCGAATTCAACCGAAACAATACAATGCATGGCACTTATCTTGATTCTTTCATGTGGAAGACAACCACTCTAGCTAGTTCATTCTAGTCTCTACGGAGTTCTAGATGTGTGGTTTGAGCGGTAGCAGGTTTGGTCAATTAGTTTTGATCTCTATCAAGAAACGTGGTTGACAGGTAGCGACCACATTCATTTTTGGGCCATAAGGTCATGATTTGTGATTTTGGCGGCCTATGAGCTGTTCTACACATGTGCATGCCTACAGAGAATCCTCTAACTTGGGCTTAGACACTCAGCTTGCCCTCGGGTGGGTTGGATGTGCTAGAATTTTCATTCTATAAACTCGTTCAAGTGGCAATGTCCGAGTTGCACTGTCCAAGTTATGCAAACTTGGATGTCTCAATCAAGTACATGTCTGAGTCTGATTTTTCTGAGTCCAAGTGGTGTGTTTCTCAGTTGTCCGAGTCTATGTGGATGGCCATCCTCAGGGGGGGAGGCGGAGGGGGTGGTCACTCATGAATATATGTATATATAACGTGAGTTCAAAATAAGGGGTTTTTAAAACACCATTTTTATACATTTTCTACATTACTTACAGGTTGAATAGAAAAGGGTTATGTTTTATTCAAGAAAAATTCAAAGATTAGGATATTTATAAGTAGGCCATGAACGCACGTTATATAGAGAATATATATATAGTGAACCCCCCGAGTGGCCATCTAAGATCAAATTAGGTCTAGGGTTTGAGTTGGAGTCTCAAAATTGGAAGATTTTGTGGTTGTCGGAGTGGACTTGTGACTTGAGCAATTCGAGTTGTTCAAGGTCATCCGAGGTCACAAACGACGTTCAAGTGTGGCAATTAGGTTGGAGAATGACAAAAGATCCCTTAAATACTCATGCCTATTTTAATATTTCAACCAAGGTCCTGACTAGGATCAACAAGCATCAATCAACGCTTAGAGAATACCTATAGGGCTTCGGGATGCATGAATGTGAATCAATCCAACGAGTCTATGCTCTTGCCTTGTAGCTCTCTCTCTCTCTCTCTCTCTCTCTCTCTCTCTCTCTCTCTCTCTCTCTCTCTCTCTCTCTCTCTCTCTCTCTCTCTCTCTCTCTCTCTCTCTCTCTCTCTCTCTCTCTCTCTCTCTCTCTCTCTCTCTCTCTCTCTCTCTCTCTCTCTCTCTCTCTCTCAGGCTCTCTCTAGATTGAATGCACACAAATGAGCTCTCTCTCCCTCTTCTTGGCCTCTTAAACCCCTTCTCTCTTGCCATGTTACTTCCCCCTTCTCTCTCTTTGTTGTCTTAATGTCTTGAAGCTCTCTTTTCCCTATTTTTTTTCCTTGTTTTGGGTTGGCTATTACAACAGAAACCCTACTATGGTTTTCTCTAATTTTCTTGTTTTTTGTGACCTAAATGCATCCAAATCACAAGCAACCACTTACACTAATTTGACCTACTTACCCAATCCAAAAAACCAAAAAAACTTACTTGCAAAGGAGATGAAATATGTCTCAATTCCGAGTCAATTCCCTCGCTTCCTACCTATATCAAGCATTGGTTTAGGGAAAACCCCACTTGAATGCTCGATTTGGAGCATGCAAGCACTCAAATCTTGAATCTGTTGTCCTAGAAATGGAACCAAAATATGGGAGCTCTCTCTCAACCGCAATGACCCACAGACTGCTTATTGCTTCAAGCATTTCAAGCTGAGTGCAATGGCTACCTCTCATGTGGTTGTACACTCTCTCACACCTACTATGAGTCTAGTGAGCTTACCTCCATGCTCGATCGATTTTCCTCCTCCCTCAATCACTTTGATAGATCCACAATTCAAGATGAAAGCTCAAGAAAGCTTGATCCTCAAGCTCCAAATTGCATGCTCCATTTATCACACACGAGACAAGAGAAGAGAGGAGAAGATGGAGAGCTTTTCCACCATGGTCCCTAACCCTCATACACTCACTCCCTCAAACTCCCTCTCTCAAGCACAAGCTCAAGCAAGTAAAAACAAGAAGAAGAAGAAGAGAAGAAGAAACTAGTTTTTACCACACACAAGAATGAGATTCTTCATTCACTTTTTTTTTATACAAGCCCTAATACCCTTGGGCGCCCATATCTCTTTTACATGACCAACCATTTTAGCATAGGTCCTCTTTCCCTATTATCTTCCTATTTACATTGTTCATTCACCCAAGCTGTTTACATTTACAAATTGCACGAGAGGGAGCATGGCACTCTCTTACAAAAATTTAGGGTGCACCTTTGTATTTAAAATGAACCTTTCCTCTTTTCCACTTGCCCTGAACTTTTAAGGTTGTCCTGGTGCTTTTGGCCATTTTTTCACTTGTTTCTTTAATCGGACTGCCTCTTTCCACTTTGTCCCACATCTTTTAAATTTTATTTGCATCCAAGTTAACAACATATTTCATTTTCCCCTTTTATATGCCCCTACCCAATCTCTTACAATATCTTTCAAGATTACATTGTCTCTGCACCAGTGCTTCCATTAAAGATCCGCTTTCCTTGTTAGGTTTAGCTTGGCCGACATGGCTTGATTAGGTATACTTGTTTTTGCGGCTCGAAAATAATCTTCCACAACTTCAGCATCTATTTCCATGTCCTTACCCTTCATATGAATTCGGGATGTTTGATGTGCTTGAAAAGGGATTTCTTCTCTTACAATTTGGTAGAATCAAGGATATGTGGATTATCTTGGGATACCCAAGAACTAGCTTAATACGTGAATATAAAGTTTTCCCATATTCCAACTTAAAATTTTCTTTTGGAACTATACTTTTTGCATAATTTGAATAGAAAAAATATATTTTATTCAATTTATTTATCTATAGATAGAGACATGATATCATGAGTAGGGTTCTATTATAAGATTCACCCATAAAACTTAGATACATTAATAGCACAGGGATTCATCATACATATCTAGGATTCTATACTTGTAGAGAAGGTGGTGATGACATTTTCTTACAATAATTATTTCAATGAGAGTGGCCTAAAATGACAACTTTATCGGTCAAGACTATGTTGGTTACTTTTTTGTACATGTAACAATTCAGATGAACTTACCATCCTCCTATAAAAGAGTTTGATTAACCCTAGACTCTTCAAAAAATAATATATTAGAGAATTTGGGAATCTCCCAAGTTTCACTCTCAAATTAGAAATAAATATTTGACCATGTGGCTAAATCTTTATCCCTTTTTAGAAGATGGAACTTGGTACTATCATCTATATAGTGTCTAGAAAAATTTTCACCTTCAAGGAAGGGGGTAACAATTTGACCATGTGACCAGATATTGACCATCCTATAAATTCCCAAACTATTTGGAAATTCCCAAACTCCCTAATATAGTGTTTAAAATAAATATCTTAATTACTTTTAAATTTTCCATTCATTCTAATATTTTAAGATTAGATTAGATGTATGAAAATGATCGACATGAATGAAGTAGTATACTCCATTCCGCATCCATCACCTTTCCTAATACAACGGGGAAGGATTATAAAGTCATTCTAGAATGTGCATGAATTGATCTCTCCATCTAAAGTCAAAGGGGTGCATAACTGATGTGAACATGGATTGAAATACAAGGAAAATGTTCCAAGCTTCATCATTTTAGCAAAATTTCATAAAATATCAGTGGTAAAATAAACCATAAGAACTTCTTTTTAATTTAGTTATTATCTAACCTTAATAATTTTCAAACAATACTTAATATTTGCTTCATACTAGGTTTAACTTGCCTATCTAAGTAAACATTGATAGCACATTTTTTAAGTAGTCCATCAAGAACTAATCAAGATTACAACCATCTAAAACTCATTAGAATAACCAAATATTCATAACCTTGAATTACATAAGTCTACCTCAAAGTGGAAGCTCTATCTCAACCCCACAAGGATCACCTTGAAAATGGGGATCTAATTTTAAATGCTATAGTCTCCTAACAACCATCTAGCATTAGCTTCTACAGTAATAGTTGCATTGCTATCATCCCTCAAGCTTAAGTGTATGATTGTCGCATTTTATTCAAATAGAGAGAAACAAGGAAGAGCAATGCACATTGATCCCTCTATCCATAGGGTATAGTGTCAACTCCAACCCCATAAAATAGTACTCATTGGATTTTAATAATAACACAAATGGATAATTAATGTTTGGCCCTTTTTAGCCTTTCCTAATCTAATATTTGAGTTGGGATAGAAACCTCTTGGTTAATTGAGACCACCCTACCATTGGAAAGATTCATCAAGGATCTAACCACTTGATTTTTTGAAGGATTTCTTTAGTTTTATAATTTAGTCAAGCATACTTTAGTTAAATATATAGAAATCAACTTCATTAATTAACCCTTTTAAACAATATTCATTCACGTAAATTAGGTATGAATATGAATATAAGGAAAAAATATTTTGGAAAAATAAGTACCTAATCAATTCTTATTGTCCATATTTCAATAACTATTCTAGTCCATGTCCAAACTCCCTTCAAATACCAAAATCAACCACCAAGTCCACCCTCAACTAGCATCAAGGTCTTCCAGTAGATCCACTTGGGTTCATAGGGGGTTGGCTAATCCTAGTACACCCAAGGAATTATGGCCAAAGCCCCTCTCTCCTTGGTGCTATAACAAGCAGGATACATATAAACTATGAGTTAGATACCCAATCACACTTACCGAGGTATATAAGGTGTAAGAGTCCTACATTAGGGCAACCAGTTATTATCAAGAACATACTCTTCACCTTCATCTTCAGCTTCCATGGCTTACTCCTTTCTTCTCTCCTCTTCTCTATCTTTCTCTCTCCTCTTCTAGTCTTCTCTTCTCTTCTTCTTGCTCTCTTTCTCTCTTTTCATCTCTTCTCTTCTCTCCTCTCAGCTTCATTCATTACAATTGGTATCGGAGATTCAGGCTTTGATCCTTTAATTCTTTCGCTTGTCTTCCTTTTCAAATCCTAAAAACCCTAGTTACTCAGCTTACAGGTAAGAGAAGTAAACAAAGCACATTACCTCCTGTAAAACTTTGTTTACTTCCCTTACTGATGCCCCAAAGGGGGGTTCTGTGACATGTGCCAACAATGCATCTTATATGGTTAAGGGTATTGGGCAGGTGGCTGTTACATCAGTTACATGCAGTGTTGTCACTCTGGAGAGTACGAAACATTCTCCAAAGTGACAACACTGCCTGTAACTGATGTAACAGCCACCTGCCCAATACCCTTAACCATATAAGATGCATTGTTGGCACATGTCACGGAACCCCCCTTTGGGGCATCAATAAGAGAAGTAAACAAAGTTTTACAGGAGGTAATGTGCTTAGAAGCACCACTGTCAAAGAACCATGTAGAGGCTGAAATTGCCATACAAGCATGTGAACTTGTATCATGCACTGGAGGATTGTAATGGCATTGAACAATGAAGCCCCAATTCTGATCCCTGGCATAATTAGCTTGCTCATTAGCATGCCCATGTGTATTTGCATCAGTGCCAGAGGTAGATGTGACTAAAAGTCCAGCTTCTTTCTTCTTCTTTTCAGAAGCAATCCTCTTCCTACATTTAGCAATTTCATGGCCCGGCTTCCTGCAATAATTACACCTCTTTTTCTTCTTTTGATCACCCTGAGAGGATGAAGTAGAAGGCTGATTAGTTGCTGTATTTTTGGGGATAGATTTCTGAAATCTCCCCTTATTCTGATCATTGGCTGCAAATGCCTGATCTGAGTGCATACTAGCATTCCGATTCACACGGCTCTGCTCCTCCTGCAGTAAAAGTGCAACCAATTGATCAAAGGAATAATAGTTGGCATTGCCCATGGCAACCAACCTCAAGGTAGTGGTGAAACCTTCGTAAGAGTCAGGAAACCCATCCAATGTGCCTGATACAAGCTGTGAGTCAAGGATGTCCTCATCAATATTAGCCAATTGATCCTTTAAATCTTGAATAGCTGTAAGATATGCATCCATATTATCACCCTCATTCAGACGAGTATCCTTCAGTTGCTTGCAAAGATAAGCAACACGAGCCTCATTCCGTACCTGATACAAGGAAGTAAGCTTATCCCAAGAGCCCTTAGCAGTAGTGCATGATCTAATATGAGGAACAATAATTTTTCTAATAGACAGAGCAATAAATGCATGTGCTTTAGCATCACGGCCATCCCACTGTAACATCTCCTGAGTAGGAGGAATGAAGGCATCACGGGAAGAACCAGTGGATGTAACATCACTGGAAGAAGGTGTAGCTTGCCTGACAGGCCTAGGCTCATTGCCATATACTAGATTCCACAAGTTCTTGGAAACCAAGACATGCTTCATCATGAATGACCACATAGGGTAGTTAACCCCATCAAGCTTATCATCAGCACCAAAGGCCCCAAAGAAATCATCTTTGTCACCAGCCATTATGCAGACAAATGCACAAGAATGACAAAAGCAAAGATTAGGAGCCTCAAGCTCTCAACTGCAAATACCAATTACTGACTCCACAAGCCTCAAGGCTTTCCAGGCATAAACCAACTGTATGACCAACTGAAATCTGCCAGCAATATTTGAATGTACCTGAAAAGACAAATCCCCGTAGGCAAAATTCAAACTAAATGCAGGAATTTTAGTCAAGCAGTTGACCGATCAACCCTAAAAGTCAACACTGGTCAAACACACAATAAATTAGCTTTGACCAACTCGCCACCAGTAGATGTATGTCTGCAACAGCAAATACTACTACTGTAACTACAAAACCACTCAATAAACAAGCTGTTTTGACCAAAATCGGGGCAGTTTTGACCAAAATGGTCGTAGTTTTGACCACAAATGTCAAAATCTAGCAAGACCAAGGAAAATGGAACGAGAAGAGAAGGACGACCAGATCTGTACCAAATTTGACCCAAAACAATCTCCGAAATCATAAAACCAGAAGTGGTTTTTGCAAAACCGGAGGTGGTTTTGGAGCAGAAAAGTGATTTTGACCTTATTGTTGTACCAACTAGGGGCGTCTTGACTTGTAGAACACACCTATGCCAAAAAATTTTCACTTTGTCAAAATCGTTGTGTGCAAGAAGTGGTTTTCTGATGCAACAGGTGGTTTTGATAGAAAACAGGCGGTTTTGGCCCAAATGAAGGCTGAATCAGCTTGTATGGAGTCCCCCAAGGTTGGAGAAGCAGCAAGAAGGATGGGAGATCAGATTTGAAGCACTTTCTTGCAACGAAACTTCGAGCAATGGCTGGAAACTCCAGAAAATGGTGATGGGAAGCCTCCTGGGAGTGATGAACAGCAAGAAGAGGAAGCGGGAGGGTCAGATCTGAAGCAATGAAGTGATGGTAACCTGCTCTGATACCACTGTTGGGTGGAGTGGACAACGGAAGCAACAGGAGACGGAGGCAAGAAGCAAAGCGTGCTGCTGAAGTTGTATTACTAAAGTTATGAAGAATACAAAAGATACACCTAATATAATGAAACCCTAACCTAACATGATGAAACCCTAATTGGGTGTCATACATGTACTAGGTGTCCCAACTGGAACTAGTACTAAGTGTACCATAGGTCCTAACTGATAATATCTAGGCCTACAAGGCACATACCAAGGAATGAGTGACACCTATGGATAGCCCATAGAGTGGCCTACAAGGACTACAATTAACCCTAGCTTTTTGGAGCAAGCAAGAGCTATGGCTTGAGACTCGAGCATATCTTGAGGTAAAATGGTTAAAATAGCAGGTTGTCACTTCTTTTCATGCAAATTTTAGGGGTTCTAGACCAAGTTTAGAGTTCCAGGTGTTGAAAGAGGGAAAAAACCCCAGTTACTTTTTGCCTCAGCTCTCCTTCTCTCTCTTCTCCTACAAGGTGACATGGCTACATACCCCAAAAATGGTGTGCAAATCGGATGTTGTATGCATACATAGCGAGCATCGAAAGGTCCCCAAGAACAAAGAACTTTACTTTAATCTCAAAATTCAAGAGAATAGACTTGCATGACATGAGGCAAAAAGACCAATTGGGTACAATCTCCCCCCATGCCTTGTGTGAGTGCTCCACAAAGCATGTATTTATTAATTTATTCATCTCAAAGCTCAAAAATAGTCCAATTTTACAATTAGCATGCTTTAGCTTTTGTGTTTTCTTTTTTCCAAATAAAGAATAAAGCGGTTGGGCAGCCCAAAAGTCGGGCAGTGCCCAAATACAATGTCCAATAATGAATATTTAAACCATACGCCCATGCACATACAAAATAATAGATATATGTCAAGTGCTTCAATAAATAAGCATGCCTAAATAAATATTAGCACCACGCCTTTAATGATAATACGTGCGCCTATCAAAAATGATAATTTCTTCTAAATAACTTGAATGCATGCTATCGCCCACTGCTTCCCAACGCCACCACCGCTTGCTCTACACATCAACTGAAGCATTCATAATTGTTAGAAAATAATAAAACTAAACCGAAAAAAGTGAATACCTAGCAGTCTTCAGCTACAAAATAAATAAATAGGTTGGAACTTTGTCCTAACCTTAATTTAATACGAGTGCGCACTCTAAACTCATAAATGTTCATTAATTTAAATATGTATTTTGCAGAATCACTTGCTATGGAATCACCCACTTGCACATTAAATTAATGTGACGCCCGAAAAGGATAGGCATCCTCGTCAACTTTTTGGACAAGGAATCCACCTTTTGTATACGAGCCTCGATAAATAAATATAGTTTTACGAAATCCACTACAAAACCTCATGAATTCCACCGTGGTCTCATGGAATCCCCCGTGGAATATGCCTCCTGGTATCAAAAAACCTTCAAGATCTTGCTTGAGGATGCTCCCAAGCATCAATAACCCTAGGAACTTGTTCTTAACCCCACTAGCTCTAGATCAAGCAATGGAGTGGGGGGGGGGGGGGGGGGGTTGCTACCCAGAAGGCTTACAAGATAGCCCCCGCAAGAAAGCATGCCTTCATCCTTGTGGACAGTAGTACCACTCACAGTTTTGTCAATAAATCTGTCATTGATCGGTTGAAATGCACCCCTATGGAATTACATCACCCCTTGAAGGTTCAAGTAGCAAATGGAGAAGAAGAAATCAGTACACATGTATGTCACTTTAGTCCCCTTATGCTTGGCTGAAAATTGTGCGGCATTGGTTGATCTAGTTGCCCTAGATATGGGCCCGATTGATCTTGTCTTGGGTTGTGATTGGCTGAAACAATTGGGAAATTTTGCTATGGACTTCTCTCAACTCTACATGGATTTTGTGATACATGGACATCCCATCCACTTAGAAGGAGTTCAAGATCATGCTGATTTTCAACTCATTACAACAAAGCAACTCAAAAGGGAGTTTAAGAAATGCTCACAAATCTTTTTCTTGCAATTGAACAAGGATAATTCATGTCAGTCCTCTACAATATCTAATGATTCAGCCTTATAGGCCCTCCTTGAGAAGTATAGTGATCTATTTCAAATGCCTACAGCCCTTCCCCCTAAGAGGCAAGTGGTCCACCCACTTGATTTAGAGCCCCATTCCAAGCCAATAATCAAGCCACCTTACAGACTCTCCAGGTGTGAACACAAAGAGGTTGCAAACCAAGTCAAGAGATGGGTTTCATTGAACTAAGTTCTTCCCCTTATGCATCCTGTGTTTTGTTAGTTAAGAAAAAATATGGCTCTTTCCACATGTGCATTGACTACAAAGACTTGAACAAAATCACGGTGAAGAATTGCTACCCCATCCCACGGATTGATGACTTGCTGGATGAGTTGAAAGGGGTATGTCTTTTCATTAAGATTGACTTAGGCTCTAGCTACCATCAGATTTGCATGAGGGAGGGAGATGAGATCAAAATGGCCTTCAAGAATAATCATGGGCTAAATCATTTTCTAGTGATGCCTTTTGGGTTGATTAATGCCCCCACCACATTTCAGAACCTCATGAACAAAATCCTTCAATCCTTTTTGTTTAATTTTGTGCTTGTTTTCTTTGATGACATCCTCATTTATAGCAAGTCACCAAAGGAGCACTTGGCACACGTCAGAAGGGTGTTTGACATATTGAGAGAGCATCAACTCTTTGCTAAGGAGAGAAAATTCACCTTCATGTAGACATCGATGGAGTACTTGGGATACATTGTGAGCAAAAATGGCATATAGGCTGACCCGAAGAAGGTACAATGTGTTAGGGACTGGCCCACTCCATCCACCACCACTTCATTGTATGGCTTCCTTGGTCTTTCTTCATTCTATAGATGCTTCATTAAGCATTTTTCCACCATTGTAGCACCTTTGACTAATCAATTAAAAAAGGAGTCATTCTTTTGGGATGCCACTGCTATTGATCATAGCTTTAAGCAGTTAAATGACGTAATTACTTCCACCCCTATCCTTGTCTACCATCACTTCTCTAAGTTGTTTACCATTCATTGTGATGCTAGTGGTAGGGGTATTGGTGCAGTATTGTTGCAAGAGCATGTTGTGATTGCATTTGAGAAGGAGATGCAAATGAATGTATATGACCAAGAGATGTTGGCTATCCTCCATGTCATTAAGAAATAGCACCACTATTTGTATGGCACCCACTTCCAAGTAAAAAGTGACCACTGAGTCCTCTAGTACTTCTTGACTCAGTCCACTTTGACTCCTAAGCAAAGGCGATGGGTGGCAATATTACAAAACTATAACTTTGATATTTCTCACACTCGAGCCAAAGATAATATCGTGGGTTATTCACTCTCTTGAATGTGGGCATGTAGAGTATCCTTTATTTCAGAATTCCATAGTGATTGGATTGAAGAGCTTCAAGAAGCTTACTTGTTAGATGATCACTTTAGCCACATCTTCTAGAAATTACAGCATGGGGTCATGATTGAAAACTCCCAATATCAGCTCAAGCATGGCCTGATTTGGTCCCATGGCAAGATTTTCATCTACACACTTCCCCCTTTGCGCAAAAAATAATGGAAGAGATGCATTCTTGCCCTATTGCTAGTCACTTAGGTGTTTTCAGAACATATGACAGGATTGCCAAGAGCTTTCATTGGAAAGGCTTATGGAGGGATGCTAAGGACTTTGTGACCAAATGTGTTTGATGCCAACAAAACAAGGACAGTACACTCATGCCTATTAGCCTCTTGCAACCCCTCCCTATTCCTAAAGGGAAATGGACTCATATCACAATGGACTTCATCACTAGCCTCCATGTGACCAAGAAAGGGTGGAACAATATCTATGTGGTAGTTGATCGCCTCACTAAAGTTGCCCACTTTATCCCCACTAAGACCCAATACACTACCTCTCAGGTGGCCACTCAGTTTATGGAATATGTCTTCAAGTTGCATGGCTTACCACAAGCCATAGTACATGATTAGGATGTTAATTTTATTAGCAAATTTTGGCAAATATTTTTTACATCCATGGGTAGCAAGCTTGCTCCATCCACTACATACCACCCTCAGACTGATGGCCAAATTGAAAGAGTGAACAAATGGCTTGATACATATTTGAGGCACTTTTTCCATGATGTACAACACAGTTGGGATACGTGGCTCCACTTGGATGAGTTTTCCTATAATAACTCCACCTAGTCTAGCATTGGATTTTTTCCTTTTGAGGCCATATACAGGTATAAGGTTCCCCTCGCTACAATCTTATTTAATGATAGAATAAATCTATGGACCCACCCCTTCTATGGACCCTATCAGATCTTAAAGAGAGTTGGTGTCTTGGCCTACCGATTAGAGCTTCCCCCTACCACCAAAATCCACAATGTGTTCTATGCCAGCCAGCTAAAACCCTTCATGGGCACCTCAGTGGACTATGTGGAAGAACTTCCCCCCATAGATGAAGAAGACATCACTCGGTATATCCCTGAAGCAATCATTGAGCAATGAGATAAGCACTTAATTTCTTGATCCATCAAGTAATACCTCATCAAATAGCAAGGTCTACCCTTGAAGAATTCTCTTGGCACCCAGCCACCATTTTCAATGAATTTTCCCACCTCCAAGAGGCCCAATGGACTAAAGACTAGCGATTATGCCCTCGTTGACCACCCTCTAATTGTAGATTGCACACTATTTTGGAATAGTTTTAAACTTACCCTAATCTTAGGCATGTGCATCCTACATAGGTTTTGAAAGTAGTTATAAGCTTTGTTTTGACATGTGGTATGCTCTATTTGGAGCAATCTACCAAAAGTTATGACAATTTTACCTCAGCAGGCCAGTCATGGACAACATGATGTCCCTAGTCTTTGCCCACCCATTTTCATTGTAATATGGCTTAGAGTAGTACTTTTCACTCCTCCCTAAAACCACCCATCACTCCCCTCTAGTTCTCTTTTTTTTAAAGGGTGAAAAATTTCAGTGTAGGGATGGATTGTAACAAGCAGAATACATACAAACTAGGGGTTAGACACCTAGTCATTGACCGGGGTATATAAGGTGTAAGAGTCCCACATTAGGGTAACCAATTATTATCAAGAATATACTCTTCACCTTCATCTTCAGCTTCCATGCCTTCCTCCTTTCTTCTCTCCTCTTTTCTGTCTTCTTGAAAACCTCCAGATACATCGATATGATCATTCAAACCTCCAAGAAGCACCCCGTATCCATGAACCAATGCATACACCAAGTAAATGAGCTTCAGCCCACTGTATTACAACAAGAAATTTACTGTTATATGAAGATCAAATGGTGCTCAAATCTGCTCCAAATCAGTCTAAAATCTTAGACATAGCATCCCATAACATCCGAGCATCACCGGACATCAATAGGCATCAAACGGGCAATGCCAAGAAGCATTAAACAATAAATGTTAAGTGTTGCCCTGTTTTGATAGTCCTGGGACTGTGTATACAGCAAAGAGCTGAAGGGGTAAGCACGGGAGTCAAGAAATGCTCGGGAAGGTTGCCAAGAGTGCCGGGAAGCTGAGGAGGAGCACGGAAATGCTAGGGATCAAATCAGCCCAGCCCCCTAAAAATGCACCAAAAATTGTGTTGGCTATTCCTGGGGGCTGGGGGATCTACAACAGCCCTTGAGGGAACTTTTCAAGGTAAAGGGGGCTCCAATGCTCGAGGAGGAGGCGGGAGATCAAAATGTACCTGCAAATGAAGGTGACATGGCTGCCATTGAAGCTCGGGTTGAAGCTCTTCAAATTCGAGTTGAAGAGAATGCTAGGCAAGCTCCAATGCCTTTGCTCTAGTACCAATTGAAAGGGAAGTGGAACCCAAGAGGAAGAAGCTTGGCGGTGAGAGCTATGGCGGATGGAGAGCAAGAGCTAAGAGAGAGAGAGACTCAAAAGTGGGAACTCCAACAACCAAAATGTGTGGTCGGGCCTTCCTTTATTCAAATGGTCACTAAAAAAATAAAGAATAAGTGATTGTGACAGGCATCCGCCACCCGTAGTGTGCAGTGGCGGGTACTATTAGTCAGTGTAGTAATACACGGGCAGCTAGGCGAAGACGCCTTTACCCCCAAGAGTGCATAGCTATCCATATAGGCCTTGAGTTTACCAATATATGTTTTGTAATTTGAACGATGATTTTCAATGTCATAAGGACACTCATCCACCACATGCAAACTTTTAATGTGACAAGCTCAAGATCAACTTTAAGGTGTAAATCTTGAATGATTTTAAAGGGTGTGTGTCCTTTTTTGAAAGTGTTCACTACATTATGTACTTTGAACAAGATAGTATTGTGCAAACTCAATAGCAATGTAGATGAATACTATCATGAGAACATCTATGAATATCTATGGCAACAAAATAAAATATTCAAGCCATTTTAAAAGAGAAGCTTAGAATTACTTCACAATTCTGTCACAGGAATATATAGTGTCAAGGTCATGTAATTGGCCATTAGAGAGCAGTAAGGTGAATGCATAGAGTTGGCATATAAAACAAAATCAAATGAGTGAAGATAATTGTAATTTTTTGGGAAGTGATGCATGTAATATAAGTGTTAAAAAAATAAACGCTATAGCTTGAGTAAAGGAGGCTATTTTGGCTTTGGCTAAGTCTAATCTAGGGGTGAGATGACAAAAAGCATGGGAAAAGAAGGATGATAAGTCTGTTTTGGGGAGAAGAAGGAAAGAAATGCATGAGCTTTGTGGAAGAGGAAGGGATACCTGCATGGGGGCAGTTAAGAAAGAGAAGAACCAACACAAATTTAGGAGGAATAATCATTGTCGGATTTCTTCTTCCAAAATCATAAAATCACACACATCAATTCCATCATATTGAGGAAGAGGTTCAATATCATGCACAAGATTACAACACTGTGAAGGAAAGGAAGAGGAATATTCATGCAAACTATCAAGGAGGGACTCCAACAGTCACAATGTGTGACCGGGCCTTCCTTTATTCAAACTATCACTAAAAGAATAAAGAATAAAGTGATGGTGATGGGTGCCTGCCACTTGCAATGTGCAATGGCAGGTAATGTTAGTGTAGTAATACACAGGTGGCTAGGCAAAGGCACCTTTACCCCCAACAACCTCCCACTTAAAGGTGAATCTTCCCCAGTGAGGAGGGAAAAGAAAAAGAAAAGACAGTACAATGTACACATGTACAATAAGATGAGGAAAAACGTTATCTCATCCAATGCCCCCGTCAATCTCTAGAGGAAGGCAAAGCGCTCAGTAGTGATGCTTTTCGTGAGCAGATCTCCAAGATTTTCATCAATGGAGATCTTGACAAGGTCAATAGACTTGTCCTCCATGACCCCACGTATAAAGTGATACCTCACCTCAATGTGTTTTGTCTTCACATGGAAGACTAGATTCTTGGCTAGCTGAATAGCACTCATATAATCTGAATGCAACGTAGGTATAGTATCAATCCCAAGGTCATGAACCAAATGGCCCAACCATATGGCCTCCTTGAAAACCTCAGTGGTTGCAACATACTCAACCTCAGTGGTAGAGAGAGAACCATACACTTCTGAACCCTAGACATCCAAGAAATAACACCTCCAGCATAGGTAAAGACATAGCCAGAAGTGGACTTCCTACTATCTGCATGTTTGGCATAATCGGAGTCTATGTAGCCCACAACTCTTGCATCCTGGCTGCCATAGCAAATACACATATATGTTGTGCCCTTCAGGTATCTCATGATACCCTTTACAGCATCCTAATGCTTTTTTCTAGGTGTAGCCATATAGCGTGCCACAACACCAACTGCAAAGGCAATATTTGGATGAGTGGCTATCATGGCATACATCAAACTACCCACGACTGATGCATAAGGGATCTTGACCATCTCGGCCCTCTGCTCATCTGTCTACGGACAATCGGCATGTGAAACTTCACATAAGAAGGTAATGGATAGCCAATAGGCTTTATATCTTGCATGCAGAAATGCTCAAGGACTTTATGAATGTACTCCCTCGGTGAGAGGTAGAGTAGTCCCTTATGCATGTCGCGCATAATGCACATGCCAAGAATGTGAGATGCATGTCCTAAATCCTTCATCTCAAAGCCTCTTCTTTAGCTGAAATTTAAGAGCATCCAGCTCATCATGAGCTTTCCCTACTATCAACATATCATCCACATAAAGAACCAAAATAAGCAATGAGCCATCACAGGCTTTCTTCCTGTAAATACACGGATCCATAGCACTTCTACCGTAGCACTGGGACACAAGCACAATAGGTGCTCCCTGCCAGGTTTTGCAAATCCCTTACGCTACTCCATGTATATCTCATCATGCAAATCCCCATGCAAGAATGCAGTCTTGACATCCATTTGGTACAAGTCCAAGTGAAGCTACGTGAACAAGGCCAAAACCAAGTGTAGGGTGGTCATCTTGACCACAGGAGAAAAGACTTCATCAAAGTCAACTCCATGCTCCTGTTTAAAACCCTTAGCGACAAGTCTTGCCTTATAATCCGGCTTGGGGTTTCTAGGGGTACTTTTCAGCTTGTACACCCATTTGCATGGCAAATTTTTCTTGCAGTGCAACCAAATCCCAAGTCATATTCTTGTGCAGGGAGTCTATCTCAGACTACATAGCCTTCTCCCAGGAGAGACTATCACCCCTACGCATAGTCTCATCATAGGTGAGAGACTCTCTTGCATCTGTAGCCAAGCCATAATGCATCGAGGGCTCAAATCTATCAAGTGGATGTCTATCTCTAGTAGACCTTCTCACGGTAGCTCTGCGGCCGGTCCAACACCCTGGCCATGTGTACCAACTGCTGCTGCAGGCTGTCCAACTAGTTGTGTAGGAGCACGTGGCTCCTCCTAGAATATAACCATGCGTATCTCTACCACCTTCTCAAGCTGCCTATGCATCTTGTCTTCATGGAAGACTACATCATGGCTACGGATGACTTTCCCTGCTTGTGGATCCCATAGGCGGTAACCCATCTCGCCTACATCCCCATAGCCAAGGAAAATGCATTTGACACTCTTACGATCCAACTTAGTACGCTTGTCTTTGGGCACATGGAAAAATGCCTCACATCCAAAGACATGTAGATGCGCATAAGGTGGAGGTTTCCCAGTCCATACCTCCTCTACAACCTGGAAATCCAAACCACTGGAAGGTGATCTATTTATGACATGCACAGTTGTACTGATTGCCTCAGCCCAAAATCTTTGTGGTAAGCCTGCATGGCTAAGCATACTGCGTACACGCTCCTGGATGGTTCTATTCATCCGCTCAGCCAAACCATTCTGGGGTGGAGTATAGGGGGCGGTCAATTGATGCTTAATACCCCTCTGGTCACATAGTTGCTCAAAATCACGTGACACATATCCTCCCCCATTGTTAGTCCTAAGGCATTTCAGCCTATACCCAGTCTGGTTTTCAACAAATGCAAGCCATCTCTGAAATACATCCAAGACATCAGACTTAAGCTTAATGGGGTAAGCCCAAAATTTACGCAAAATCTTCAATGAATGTCACAAAATGCTTTGCACCACCCATAGACTGACAGGGCATGGGCCCAAAGACATCTGAATGTACCAATGCCAAGGGCTCACTCATGCGTGTCCTATCAGACTTCTTATGTGTATTCCTAGTCTGTCTGTCATAAAGACAATGCTCACATGAATCAAAACATGCGTAGTCAAGGGGCGGTAAGTACTACAAACCAGAAAGCATTTTCATTCCCTTCAAGGACATATGGCTCAAACGGGCATGCCAAATAGATACATGTGGGATGGAACCCACTAAAAAAACATGGTCAATAGAGGACCCATCAACTACAATAGGATAGAGGCTACCAACTTTGGCACCTCTAGCAAGCACAAGTCTGCCCCACGGGTGATCTTCCAGGCAAAATCCCCAAATGAAACATGAAACCCAACATCATCAAGGTACCCTGTAGAAATAAGACTGCGCGTAAGCATAGGTACATGACGTACATCCTGTAACAGAAAAGTACTGCTAGTAGAGAACCGTTGTCGTACATCCCCAATGCCAACAATAGCAAGTGACATGTCATCACCCAAGCAAATTGAACTAGAGATAGTGCGGTAGGAGTGGAACCACTCACAGCATGGTGTAACATGAAATGAAGCACTAGAATCCAAAAGCCAGCACTGCGCATACATAGAGTGAACATTAGTCAATGACGTAGCATCACAAGAACTAGCTGCAAGTATATACTCCTCATCGGAGTCATCAGTTTGCATGACATTTATCTCCTCGATTTTCACACTGGATTTTGCAGGCATGATGCTACGATCAGAGGAATTTTCTTGTACTTTGTCTTTCCCCTACTCTTTGCCCTTCTCATTACGCAACTCATGACACTGTGGGCGTATATGACCATTTTTGCCACAATGATGATATGTCACATTATCATTTCTCCCACGAGACTTGTTGTGCAACTTACCATGCGACTTAGACCTAGACTTCTGAGAGTCTCTACCACGGCTATTCCCGTAGTCATTCTTGACATTACCATCTCTGTCTCTAACAGTCAAAGCATGTGACACACGAGAGGCATCCAAGTTCTTACAATTGATCTCTTCCTGCAGAAAAGCACTCTCTACATCAGGCAAGCTCAAAATAGTAGCAGGAGCACATAAGGCAGTGTGAAATACATCCCATGGCTCACTTAGAGTCCCAAGAAAAAACAATGGAGTAATCTCATTATTAAAAATAATACCCTGTGAAGTCAAGTTTTTGAGAATAGCATGGAACTGGCTCAAATGAGCAGACATTGTCAATTCTCCTTCATGCGTAGGTCCATAAGCTACTTCAACCAATACATCTGACTTGCTGGACTTTTCTTGTCATGGAGGTTTTTAATTTTATCCCAAAGTTTCCAAGCACTCTGTGCTTCCTCACCACATTGTAATGCACCTATTGAGTGAGACAAGATGAGGGTGGACTTGCATAACTCAGCAAGCTCATCCCATTCGTCATCAGTCATAGTTTCAGGCTACTCGCATGCATCCTTAGTGGCTTTATCTGTGATTTCTGCACCAATACCTGCCAAACTTGGCTCTTCCAATAGGCATAATTCATACCATCAACCTTAGTGATGTTGAAGATAGCACTGTCAGTGGAAGAAGAACCCATAATGCAGTCCAAAACAGTACAGACAATTCAAAATTTCTTGCTATTTTCTGCTGTAAACCACCAAAAATACCACCAAAACCAAGGCAAAATGACCACGAACTGATAGCTAATGATGCTGCCCACCAAGTACCATCAAAATTACATAAAATTAGGATGATTCAGCATGAAATTTTCACATCATTCCATACATAACTGCTTGGTTGCTGTAATAAATTACAACTGCGTACAATGAGAGCAAACTGTAGGTAAAATCAATGCACCAAGTCAACAAACTGTCAAAGCATAACCAGCATCAAGCGGCCCTAAATCAGCATATGGCAGTCATACAAACATCAAGCAAACATCCAAGCATGTCAAATGAATCTGTTAGTAAGCCGCCACACCCCTTGTGTAATAGGGCAAAGTGTACACAACACTGGCAAGACCTGACACAAAGAGGTGTATACTCAGGGAGTGCAAAGCCCAAATCAGTCCAAGTACATGTATGCGGACCACGGCATATCAACCATGCAACATCCAAGTGAAGAAGATCCCAATCTCAGAAGACTCAAAGCTCAATAGCATAAACCACCTGCTCAATGTCTGTCAAACATCCAACGATGCTCCCACTAGCACAAAAGCCATATGGATCAAGCCAAGAAGCTCAAGAAGGTCTGAGAGTACCAGTGATGAAAGAACCAAGACCAGACATCAAGCCAAGAAGCTCAAGAAGGGCATATGAGAGTACCAGTGATGAAAGAACCAAGACCAGACATCAATAAGACATAATGAGCATATAGGATCTATAGCCTCCAATTAGAGCATCCATAGACATCAACTGTATCCCAAATACAACTCTGGCAAGCCAAAAAATATCCTAACTAAGTTCTTGGGCATAGGCCAAGCATGTTAAGATTGGTCAGACATAGGTAACATACATGCCATATATACATCCAAGAGAGAGCATCAAATGCATTCCAAGGCCAAGCTTAAGCTCAAATGAAGATCCAAAACCAAAGACAAGCTCAATGTTGTACCCCGAAGGTCAATATTTCATTGCATATCCCAAAGACATAGCCCGAAACCAATAGGCATAACCAAACTGGAGGTAAAATAACTTGTCAACCAAGGTAGCATAAATCCCAACTAACAATGAAGTTTCCACATCCAAATCAAGACTCAATAGCTCTCAAATAGCATATGCAGGCATAAAACATGATGACCAAGCATCAATACATCCAACAGGACACCCAAATGTCAACAAAGAGCATTATGCATAAGTTGTTCCTAATAAAACCTTGCTACCCAAACAATGTACAACAATAGATCCCTACATAAATCGAGCTATGGAAGCTCAAACAAAGTCCCAAAGCATCTCAAATCATTGGGCAAACATCCCCAAAGTATCTGGGCATCAAATACCAAGCCTCGGGAGCATCACATAAGCTAAGAGCATGACATCTTCTTGTTGTAAATCAACTCAGATCTATTGTAGAAAATATTGTGATCAGAATTTGGCAAATCTGACATCATCATTACGTCTGAAGCCTGCCAAAACCCCACGTTAAACTCTTACCTTGCCTCAATTGGGTTGCGGATGCCCGAGATATGAGAAAAAATGGGATTTTTGAGCCAGATTTTGAAACTGGTGCAAAAAAACGTGAGTTGACTGTGGGGCCTGCTAGTTATGGGGCAAATGGGGGAATACAAGGTTCCCAATGAAGACAAGAAACACCTACAAAGAGCCTATAAAGGCCGGGGAGAGGTAGGAGATGAAATCTTACCTCAGGGGAAAGAAGCCATGGCTGGCATTGAAGCTCCAAGCTCTAGATCTTCAATCCAGGCTGAAGTAATGCCAGGCCAAGTTTCATGATCAAGCTCTAATCCAAAACTTTGATACCATTTGAAAGGTGAGAAGGATCAAATCTTTCTTGGAAGTGAGCTATGGCAGAGAGCAAGAGCAAGAAGAGAGAGAGACACAAATGGGGACTCCAACTATCACAATGTGTGATCGGCCCTTCCTTTATTCAAACTATCACTAAAAGAATAAAGAATAAAGTGACGGTGACGGGCGCTCGCCACCTGTAGTGTGCAGTGGTGGGTACTGTCAGTGTAGTAATACACGGATGGCTAGGCAAATGCCCCTTTACCCCCAACACAAGATTGGTTGTATCTTATATATGCCCAATCATAACTTTCTAGGTATTGTAGTTCCATGATTACTTAAAAACATTTACTTGCTCATCTAGTAATTTGCTCCAAAAATTTTAGAGCCTTTGCATTATCTCCTTCAATATAGTCTAAAGAAGCTCTATCCATAAGGATATTGGTCAATCTGAATTTCCAAGCATAGAAGTAATTCTTATAAAGCTCTAGGTAGCATTATTCAATCAAAATAATGGTTTCTAAACTTCTTTTACAGCTTTATTTCAAATTTTTGTAAATCATTAGTGCCAAAAAGTTGAAAAAATGATACTTTGATTAATTTCTTGATTAAGAAAAGAGCCAAAGAGAGTCCACCACATATACACAAACATGGTATTATTGTCTCCTCCAGTTTGGAAATAGTAGAGTCCATTTTGTAGTTCTCTCCTATTTTTTATCAAAAATATCTAGAGTCTGATATGTTTTGGTAGTACTAACAATCCTATTCATTGATAAGCACTATCAAAAGATACAATATTTTGAAAATTGAGAGATCTTCTTTAGCTGAAATATCTAAACTGACATGTTTTGGTAGTCCCAATAGTCCTATTCACTAATCAAAGCTGTCAAAAGATATGACAAAGATGGTGCTTGAAGTTAATATTCCATATTTTGAAAATCAAGAGATTTGACTACACGACTGCTTTTTGGTACCCATATATTTAAGCTCTTTCAATTCTATTTCTTAACCTTCTCTTTGAGTTTCTTTCTCTACACAATATGTGTGCTTTCTTTTTTTCTATAGCATCCACAAGGTGTCATCTTCTTTCCATGAACTCTTGTATCGTCTATAACAAAAGTGCATGTGAAACTTGGAAGCCCAAAAGTTTTACAATAAATGATTAGATCACCATACTACCATCCTACAAAGGCACCCACAAGGTGAAAAAATAATTTAAAAAGATTATATAAAATATCATTGGAAGGGACGTATTGATGTTTTCAAAGCTGCACCTCAAGAATGTTTGCTCAACTTTAGTATATTTATATGGCTAGGGATATATACTTGTGCCGAACTAAATGTATTTCTTGAAAAATACATAGTAAGTTTTGATACAAGTAATAAATGTAGTTTTTATTCTACTAGAGTGAGTAATAAAAATGGATTATTTTCTACCAAAATCTTCCCATCAACAAGTTTTGAGTGATAGCCTATGGAGAAATTGAGTGGTACTTTCCAAGACATTAGAAGATATTAGAGGCATATTGAGGTTGACAAAAAAAGTTCAATATATAAATTCCTATGGTAGCTCTTGCATAATTTTATTTGTGATAACACTCGAAAACTTAACTGTGCATACCTGACTCATAAAACAAAATAAAACAAAGATATAAGATTGAGTTCAATAGTATAAACACATTACAAGTTTTGCAAGAAACTATAACTTCTAGATATATGTTCAAGCTTAATTGTGTACACCATTGAAAAAAGATTTTAATATTTTTTGCTTTACATAAGTTATGCATATCTCACTATTGTATTTTTTGAATAAGAAATATATAAACCATTGAAAATGTTGCCTTGCTCATTCGCAATCCTTATGAAGAAACATTTGGTAAGAACTTCATATACTTTAATATGATCTATAAATGAAAATAATTTTGATTTATATATCCAAAGTATTTCATTATATCTTGAGTTACAAGATGTGAGTATACATATATAAATATATAAAATAATAATCTATCCTTGGAGTATATTCCTTGGATATTAGCAAAAATGGTAAATGAATATTTACAAGATAAAAATTAAAAGAAAGAGATGTACACAGTATATTTTAGCATGGCCACATGTTTCATTTAAAGTTTTCATAAACTTAAGTTACTTCTCAAGGAAAATAACTAATATAAAGTAGGCTATCATAAGATTATATATATATACACACACACACACACACACACACACACACACACACACACACACACACATATATATGTATATATATGAAGGTTTTTTCAAAGATTTCTTACAAGAAGTGCTAATGAGCAAGACCAAATTCTCAATGGTTTATATATTTCTCATTCAAAAAGTACACTAGCGACACATATATAACTTATACAAAGAAAATAATATTCAAATCTTTTTTCAATGGTATAAACAATTGAAAATTATTTTTTCAATGGTATAAAGCATTAAGCTTGAATATATATCCACAAGTTGTATTTTCTTCTTAACAACTTATAATGTGTTACACATTATTGAACTCGATCTTATATCTTTGTTTTGTTTTGTTTTGTGAGTCAAGTATGCACAACTTTGTTTTGCAAGTAATATCACAATTCAACTTATGCAAAAGCCATCATAAAAACTTCTATCTTGAACTTGTATTGTCTTGTCAAGAACTTAAATGTGTCTCTAATATCTTCTAATGTCCTGAAAAGTACTAAATCTCTCCATAGGCTACCAATTAAAACATGTTAATGGAAAGATTTTCATACAAAGTAATCTATTTTTATTACTTACACTCATAGAATAAAAATTATATTTATTACTTGCATCAAAACTTAATGTATATTTATAGAGAAATACATTTAATTGGAGGCAAGTATATATCCCTAGCCATATAAATATGCCAAAGTTGAGAAATATTCTTGAGGTATAGCTTTGAAAGCTGCTATACATCCCTTTTAATGATATTTTACATCCTCTTATTTTGTTTTTTTAACCTTGTGGGAGCCTTCATAGGATGACGGTATGGTAACCTGATTATTTACAATAAATGTTTGGTCCTCCAAGTTTCACATACACTTTTGTTAAAAGTGATAGGAGAGTTCATGGAATGAGAAGGATGCCTTGTGGATGTTGTGGGAAACAAACAACACACATATTGTGTACTAAAAGAAACTCAAAGAGATGGTAGGAAGGAGAATTGAGAGAGCTTAAATATATGTGTGCCAAAAAGAACTCATGTGGTCAAATCTCTTGATTCTCAAAATATCAAGTATTAACTTCAAATGCCATCTTTGTCATACCTTTTGATAGCTTTTGTTAGTGAATGGAATTGTTGGGACTACCAAAACATGTTTGAATTTAGATATTTCAGCTAAAAAATTTCTCTCAAATTTCAAAATAGTGTATCTTTTGATAGTGTTTGTCAGTGAATAGGACTATTGGGACTACCAAAATGATGTGATTTGCCCTGATCCCATTGTAAAGGAAAGTCTTGTTTGTAATTTTTTTTTTCACTTTTCCAATTAACTTTTTTATCATTAAAAACTATATTTTTTTCAAAGCATTGGATCTTTATTTAAAAATTTTATATTTTTAAAACAAGTGTAAGATCTCATTAAAAATAAAGGTCATAGCATTATCACATAGTTGAATTCAACAATGATCATTACCCTAAAGTTGAAAACTCTAATAAAACTTAAACATTTAAGATATATTTAAAGAAACTTGACATCCATATAATGCAATTAGGGGGGTTGGTAGCATTTAGCAATCCCCCCTAATCGCCTTGTATAGGCAAGCCCTATTTTTTATGATTTTTTCCATTTATTAAGATTATTTTTAGCTTATCTAAATTTTAGTGAGAATTATCCTAAATCTAAAAAAGTATGGAAAAATCAAATATTTTAATTTTAGTTAAAAAAACTTGAAAAAATCATGAAAAATATAATTTATTTGACATTGTGTGAATAAGGGGGGTTCAACTATGCCTAAAACTCCATATTCCCATCATATTACACATTTCTTATTTTTCATAGTTTTTTCAAGTACTCTTAATTAATATGGCTTGATATAAAGATTGTTAGCTAGTTTCGAGTGTAACTTAGTAGAAAGATTACTATATATAGTTTGGAGCATCTTAAGCATAATGAAGTTTGGAAATTTTTTGGCTAGCCCTTTGTTATTTTCTCTACCTGTCATTACATAATTTGGATCCAAAATGAACTATCTTTTTGAAGAGATATTACATTACTATATATTTGATACATAAGTTCTATCTTCTTTAAGAGCTAAATATACATATAGTATGTGTTCAATAGTTACATATTTATGGGATAATATAATCTTTTATCCATTTCTTTGCTAGTTATTCTATCAGTTCACTAAACTACTTTTATATAAGAGAGACTATCATTTTGAAGAGTTATTGAATAGTGTATCTTTGCTAAATAATATATTCTATTCTTTTACTCTATAGAAAAGATTCAAGTTATGTTCAATAATTATATATATTACCATGGATTTATTTATTCATCTCTATTGACTTATCAAAAGTCCATATTATTATACATATAACTACTAATAATTTATTTATCAAAGTATATTGACTTGTCAAAAGTATATGTTATTTCATGTAGAGAACTTTGTATAACATCCTACATTACTCTATAATCATTTTCAAAAAATAAATAAGATCATGAATGCTATAGTGTAAAGGATATCTATAATCACAAGGATTATTTTTATGGATCTTTTTTTTTTAAATATGAGATATATCACATTTGAAGAGAGGTATGGAATGATAACATATCAACAATGTAGTGATGCATTCAATCCTAAAATCACTCTATATTAGAATTAGAGTTTTGAGAGAAAGAAATAGAATCAAGTCCTTTTTATTTCTTCTTACAAATCATGGAGAGAGATCTTAACAGGTTGTCAAGGATAGGATAATATAGACAACACCATCCCATGACATCAAGCACCATTCAGGTATTGAAATATGATAGTGCTACTAAGAATTGCAATTGAGGATATTAAAATCCAATAGTGCTATTAAGAATCATAGTTGAGGGTAAGATGAGAAAAGGACCCCAAAGAGTCAATATAAAGTAAAAAGTTGTATTCTTCATATTTTTAAAAGCATCTTGCACACATGAGATCCTCTCAATCCTTAAGTGGATATAATGCACAATGCCACTAATACCTTTATCTATTATTAGGTCCATCTTTTTAATATTTTCATAGACTGAAAATTAAACAATAAACAATTAAAAAATGAAGAGGTTTACCAATAGTAGGAAGATTATTTGAGTTAATGTTTATGTCTCCCGGAAATCAAAGTACTTTATTTCTTCTAATCACAACATGTCACCCTTGTCTTATCCATCAATCCTTGCTAAAAATGTGACATTACAACACAGATTTTATTTTCAAGTGCCAAGATCAAGGTGAATCTTTTTACTAATTTTTCATCTAGCTTGAGGTTCATCCTTAGTATATCTATCCCTACTAGTTTCTGTCATCAACACCATGAGTCTCTTTTAACCATTTTCTTATGAATCAAATTGAAGAGATGGAAGAAAAAAATTACATTTGGTTGAAAAAAAAACTTACCAAATAGATGAATTGGAGAATCATAAAGATGCGGCTTGGATGTCTTGACCCAACCGAGTCTTCTGGGAACTAATGAGTAGATCTTATTTCAAGTCTATGAAGGCCTATATCTCTATAGCTAAGTTGGCAAGTAAGTAACACTAGTTCTCTAGGTAGAGAATCTTTTGATTATTGATCACCTTCTCAAGGGTTTGAGAAAGGGGACAAAGGGAGACTAATGTTGACTGGCAGCAGTGAGAACGAGATGTGATTTTGGTGAGAAAATTTATGACAGAATATAACTTGCTCTAAGAACTAAGCAACAAAGAGAATATGCGAGAAGGTTTAAATGACTATAGACAAAAAGATAAACACAATTTTCAGGAACAAATATGATAGTAGAATATTAAACTATTCAAAAAGAAAGAACAATGGCCGAAAAGTGACCCATGACATGAGTTAACATCCTTATGTATTTAATGGTCAACCTTTTAAATGAATAATATATTTTCTCATTAATCATGTCTAAATTGTAAAATTTTGAGGGTTCATTCTTCTAAAACCTTAGCTAATTAGCAACTTAATTATTTTCTTACAACTAACTTTTTTGAAGCCTTTTGGCCCTAGTGTAATGTTTAAATATCCATAGTTGCCACTTTTCAATCGAAAAACCTTTTGCTTGGAAACCTTCAAATAAAAACCTTTTTGATCAAAATTATTTCAATAAAAAATCCTTTGATATAAGTAAAATCAAAAGTAATTTGAGTTTTCTACTCTCCTTTTGCCTTGTAAGTCTTCCCTAGTATTGAGCTCTCTTTTAATATATGAGCAATTTTTACTTTTTGAGAATTATTAAATATTTTGTTTTAATTTATTTTTTAGTATAATCACCCATTCTTTGGATGTTTCATCCATGCCTTACACTCTAGGATAAGGATATTAAGATAAAATTTATTTTTATTTTGTCTCCCATGCCACATGTATTAGAGACTTGTCCCACACTATATGACCAAAATATTAACATTGTCAAGCATTTTTCGTAAATTGAAAACCCCTACACTTGTGTCTTGTTGGTAAAATTTATTATGTTTGATTGTTTGTGAGGCTGTTTGACTTCTTGTTTTTTAGTTGAATTTTTGTGTTTGATTAGACTAGGATTTGTTTTTTGTTATTTACTTGGTTTTGTTGTGCTTGAGAACATGATTTCTTTGGTCAAGATTTGTGTTTTTTTGGATAGATTAGAGAAGGATTTTGATTGTAGCTACCGAAAAACTTGAATCAAGTATATTTCTTTCTAATATCTTTACACATCACATGGAGTATGGGTTCACGAGCACTTCACATTGCACTTATTGGATACATTGCACATGGGGGTCTTCTCCTGATTTTTTCAATTTCTTCCATGCCATGGGTTGGGATAAGGCACTTCTTACACCATCATTAAGCACTAGCATGGCATGATGCCTGCTGTAGATATATGTAGTAAAACTAAGATGCATGCATTGTTTTTTGCACACACGAGTGTTGGGATATGCATTATAGAAAATAGGAACCTTTAGATGAGTGGGAAAGGTGATTGGGTGAGTTTGAGGGCCATGACGCATTCCTACAGTTGCGAGATAGGTTGTTTACCTAGTCAACATCATGAGGACCATTATTTTTTAAAGTAATTGTGAGATTTTGGTGGGTTGAACAGAGTGCAACATTTCTTTCTTCCACTGAGTGTTGATAGGTGAGATTAGCGATCTTAAACTAATCAAGGAACTATGTTTGCATCCTGTATGATGCACTTGTACTCATAGATAGGCTAGGCACTATTGTCTTTAGTGCATTCATTTTTGTTAAATATATTACATTGATTGTGAAATTGCATGGCATGGGTTCCAAATTTGCACTTTCTTTTCAAATCATGTGTGATTGAGCATAGAGTTCAATTCCAAAGCATGCCTTCAAATAGGATACATTGCATGGTATCAAAGCACGTATACCTGAGAAATAGCATTTTTTGAAGACTTAAATGAGATAATGGGATTAAAGAGAAAGAGAGGGACACTTGTTCATAGGTTAGTTAAGTGGTGTTTCAAGCTCCTAGGAAAGCACTTACCAAAGTGCAATCATACATGAATCAACAAGGAAGCCACTAAATGAGAAATCTAGATTTTCTCAAAAACATCCTAGTTATCTAGAGAGAGTAGATCAAAATCATGCATCTTGGATTTTTGGAACACTAGTAGAACTCATGGGGATAATGCAAGAGATGCATATGTGAGAAGGCTTGATATTAACATTGAACAAGAGTTCTTTTCAAATCAATAAGTGTGCACATATGGGATTGGTATGAGTCACTTTGAGATTGTGTGTATGCTCTCCTTGGTCACAAGAAACTTGATATTGACAGTGAAGTCTTTCTTGGACAGTTTGGAGTGTGCTTTAAGACTAGTCCAATGATGGTGAGGAAGGATGTTGTTGTATTTACACAAAGAAAGGAACACTAGTTGAAACCCACTGCCTACACAAATCTCTTTAAAAATCAGGGTCTTCAAAGATACTCTACTTGGCAAGAAAGTGGAACTTTTTGTGGCCTTTAGTCAATCAAAGAGAGAGCATGGGTTGGAATTTTCCTTTATTGGCATGGACGATTGATTGTATCAAGTAGAAAAGCTGCCATTATTATATTTTGGGGACAGAATACTAGAAATGTTGATGTTGGAGAATTGTGTATCAAGAGGGTGGTAAGGTTACATATCCCAAGCAGGTAAAAGGAACCACGAATCTTTCATAAAATTCGGGGGAATCAACTATCATCCACCTTAGGTATTAACTCATGAAGCTAATTAGTATTTCCCACTCACCTATCCATTTTTCATGGAGGATGGGACTTCAGTATTGATTCAATAGTTGGAAGCTTCACTAAGAACAATGAGTGGCATGCTTCAATGTTTGGATCACAATGTATGCTTGTACATGATCAGCGGATCATATACTGAGTAAAGTGATAGGATCAAGGATGATGCTAGAAGCTCCTCATTATCTTGGACATGACTATGTTTTTTAACACTGGATGGCAGTCCACAGCTTTAGATAGTGTAGAGGTTGCTATTTGTGTTTGTTTGGGAAGGCTTTTGACGTATGAAGGCTGTGAACTGCGACTTATGTTGAGTATATTGGCTTGCATGCTTCTCAAAAACTGTAGTACTAATAGTGAAATAGCTAATCATGTTTGCTAAGGAGTAGGCAATGGCATGGGGGTGTGTTCAAGTAGTAGTCAAAGCTGATTGCAAGACTAAAGAAACTACTATAGTTTTTGTTTTGCAGGGGTGGACATGGAGAGTAGGATGTCTAATCATGCTTAAATATGCATGTATTCAAGAGAGGCTAATTAACATATCTTGGGGAGCCCTAACATGTGGAACATGGGGAGGAGGAATTGATCGAGTTATATAGGTATGCCTTTGGCTAGGAGATGTCAATCTATGAGAGGGACACATATGGACAAGCTAATTAGTCGGCTATTGCAATAATAGCAGAAGGAGACTGTAGATTGTGAACGGCTATGCGCACATGCATCAATATGGTACAGGCTAGAGAGCAATGATCACTAATAAGAGGGGATCAAGTGGGTGCTGGGAGGCATATATAGACATCATAGAATGATCATTCAGAGAAAAATATCAAGCATCTCATGCACATGTCCTATCTAAAGATGAACCTACTCAGGTTTCAAGACATGAGGGTGGCCGTCAAGAAGGTATAGGAAAAGTTCAACAAGGCTCGAAATCATAGAGAGGTGGCAACACATTTTTTAAAATGAAAAAAAACCTCAAAGATTTTAAAAAGAAAAAGCAAAAAAGTAAAGGAAAAATCATTAAAGCTTTTAAGACACATATCGTGTTCATAAGAGATTAGGAAACTATATAAACCCTTAAAGGGTTAGAGCTGGAGACCCTTCTCATGTGATCTAAATTTTTTCCTTGTAAGAGAGAAGAGGGCCACATTAAGACAAGTCGAAAAAAGAAGCTAAAGGCTTTCAATTAGAGCTTTTGTCCTTACATGGTTCAAGCAGCATTGTGGAAGTAACAAGCTATTTTGTGGATTTACGATTTGCTGACCAATTGAGGTATTATCTTTATTACTTGGGTGTATATTGTTGCTAGTGTGTTTTGTATTCTACAACTACTTAAGACATAGGTATTGGCAACTTAGTCGTGCTTTTGTTGAGTTTTTTCTTAAACAATGTCTTTCAAATCATCAGCACTCTTTTTTCTTGCATGTTTACAGGTTGTGATTAGGATTTGTCTCGATCACTGCTCATGAAACATCTTTTTTGGTGCCCTTGCTCAAGAGTGATGATTTGACTTTGTTTGTTATTTGTGAATTGTCTTCTTGAAATCATTTTTTCAATAGCCAATTCCTTCTCAGAATTTCATGGTACAAAAGGAAAGGATCCTCAATGATTCCTCAAAAAATTGGATCTTGGATGCATATTCCAAAAAATTAGTGACCAAACCCTAAAAATTCAAATGTTAAAAATTCAATTGTTAAATGAAGGTATAGATGGTCTGAGGATTATGAAAATAATTTGAGACTGAGAAATTCCCTTGTACCTATAGAATATGAAGCTACCAAGTAGGCATTTCTTGATAGATTTAAGGAAAGTGAAACTTCCCAAGACCTTTGGCAAGCACCAAAAATGATAAAGTAAAACATTTTGTGAAAAAATGATAGGGAGAGGTGAGGACTAAATTGGAAATTAAGGAACCAAGCACATTTTAGGAAGGAATGATGATGATTGCAATAAAAAAAGAAAGAAATTTTGAGAAAATAAAAAGGAGAGAACCATTTAAAACACAAACATCAAGAGTAGAGACTTAACTTTGCAAGGGGATGGGAAAGACTATCAGCTATTAGCAAGACAATTGTATGACAACTACAAAACATGAGGTTAGGAGCATTGAGAGGAAGATCTTGGGAAAGAGGTAGTGGGGGAGCTATAGGACAAACCAATCAAGAAGATTTAGGAGATGGAAGAGGAGGAAATGGAATCAGAAGACCCTTGACTTGTTATTCTTGTGGAGAGATAGGTCATTAAGCACAAATTGTCCTTATACACCAAGAGCATGAGGAGATATACATCTATTACATCAAAATATTCTGAATAGACAAAATAATTATGGTATTGAAATTAAATATCATACCACATCCCAAGCATAGGATGAATGCAAGAAGAAAAAGGAAAAAGTGCCATTTTGTATTCTTCTTGAAAATAAGGGTGAGAAAAACAAAACAATTGATGTGATTCCTACAACCAAAAGGAGGAGAGATGAGCAAGGCTAGTGAGGAAATAGGGAGAAAGACTAAAAAATAAGAGAAAAAAGAGAGGAAAGAGGGAGATAAATGGATAGCACATAGGAAACATTATCATGCTTTTGACATTCCATTGGGGGAAGGGGAAAGTGACTATGACATGAGAAGAGATATGATGGGGAAGGAAGGCTGATATATATTTTGCACAGTTAATAAATTTGTGTCCTACAATGAGAGGAAAGTGGAAAACAATTAGTGAATCCAAAGACCAAGGAAAGAAAGAGAGGAACAGTGAGAGTTTTGAGTGTAGAGGAGTTACCTGATATTTGTCCTCTGGTTGATGCTTGATATAAGAATCAGAACGTAGGAGAGGCAAATATTGATGAAGGAGCACAAAGTTAGTGTGATTACTTAGGCTTGTGTGGAGAAATTTGGTCTCTAAATAATTTCACGATCAAACGTTTGAATAAAACTTGCTAATCATGCTAAAGTAAGGTGCTTAGGCATAATTCAAAATTTGGAGATCAAGGTTTATGGTCTAGCCATGAAAATAGCTTGTCATGTTATGCCAGCAAGGTTAGGGGCTTTTCCACTTATCCTTGGTAGACCATGGCTTATAAAGATAGATGTAATACAATATTGGGGAAGAGGAACCGTAACAATGTATGACAGTAGAGGAATAGCAAAGAAGTTTGATATGGCTTCAAGAAAGGAACTAGTGAATGAGGATGATAGTGAAGAAGAAGATGAGGAGAGTGATAGTTCTCAGGAAGATGATAGTGAGGATGAGATTTCTAAAAGTGATTCTAATCAAGAAGTGTCATCAATTGCAATAGAATTACTAAATCTTGAGAGAGATGGGAAAAAACAAGAGAGTCAATATTGTCTAATTTGCTTTGATGATAATAAAAGTGAGAGACTTGAGTGTTTGAGAGATGATGAGAGAGTTGAGGACAATTTCTTAATATTTTTAGAGGACCATATGGGGGAGTGCTTGGAGATTGAAAGATTTAATTATGAATTTGAGGATTCAGAGTTGTTGCTAGATAAGATTATTTTGATGGAGACTGGTAGTGAGCTTTGAGCTGTAGAAGTTTATACAGAGAGCATTGAGGTTATGGATTTTGATTCTTATGGTGATGTTGTTGTGACATGTGGAAATCAAGTGGCTTTTCAACCCATTTCAGGAAATCTCAGAAAAAAAAAGGACTCTCAAATTTGGGCAGTATGCGATCATAGTTTTGAGGTAGCAAACAACACTTTGAATGGGAGAAAAGGAGGAGCGATCTGGGAAAATTCTAACCAAGTGTCATGAGGAGAGGAGGAGCTCCGAGAGAATTCTGAGCAGGTGTTCTAAGGTTTTGCCCCTTTTTGGATTCAACTAAACCATTAGATTTTCCATGTAAGTAGCAAAGTAGAAGCTAGTGTTTGGTGCGTATTTTTTGGGAATAACAAGGAGCTGTAGGAGACCTACTGCTTGGAGATTGCTTCCGAGTAGTAGCAGACATTGTCTAGATAATCCAACAAAAATTTATCTCAGAGTTTAGCCATCAAACAATCAACTTGTGATTGCTATAACAACTAGGAATATAGAAGACTCAAGTATGTTTGGAGTCCCATACAAGGCTTTTGTTTCCCTTCTCAGGTTCTATCAATACATAGTACTCCCAAGAGAAGTACTTGGGCTTCTGTTATACCAAGAAAGCATTTAAACATATTGACATTTGGATTATTTAAACTCTTTGTCTTGGATGTACAATAGAGCTTACATATAATACTTGAAGAGTCTAAATCATTGAGCTTTGGTTTCCAAGTTCTATTGTACATACATATATGTTTAAATGCTTTCTTGAGCTTTGGTTTCAAGTATTATATATGAAGAGTCTTTATCTTGTCTAAATCATGAAGAGTATAAATGCTTTCTTGAGCTTTGGTTTCAAGTATTATATATGAAGAGTCTTTATCTTGTCTTGTGTAAAGGCTTTGGAAGACCTAGTAGAAGGTTTTATGATTGATTCATGATGTATGGACATGTCTTGAAGAGAACTTGATTTCCAACATTCTTAGGATTCATTTGAATCTCCTACCTATTCCTTTTATTCTCTTCTATCTCCTATTCTTTACTTCCTTCTCTCTCTGATCGTGGGTGTATATGATCTTTTGACTAAAACCCCTCCGACATTGGTGAACTCAAGAGTTCAACGTGAAAGGTCATCGAAAGGAAAGGCAAGATGGGAGAACCTTCAAGCACAATTTCTAGTGATGTTTTGTAGTACTTAGTGCAAAATATGAACATGCTCATGCAAGTACAACAACAACAATAGGTGATACAAGTTTTTTCTCAAATAGAAATTGTTGTGATGAATGCTCTGCAGGAAGTAATGTGAGATAAAGTTGTTTAATGATAGAAATGCATCTGCATATTTGCATACCTATGCTCAAAAGATGGAGCTCTTTGGGGTGGCTCGACTTGCATGGAGTCAGCATTTTGTATGGATCATTGTATATGAATTGAAAGCCCAAGTTACTAAATTGTAAATGCAGAATCCTAACTAGGTAGCTTTTAAAAAGACACTCTAAGAAGAATTTCACATTGAAGACACTAGTCTGATTACTTGCAAGACTTTCCGCACTGGTGAAAAAGCATACAAGAAGCGAAAGATTGCATGTGTCTAGCTTGCCCGCTGTTACAAGAAAAATAGTTTATATATCCAATGACACACTTACTTCTGTGGTTAATCCTATGGGTGCATATGTTGTTCCCACTTTTAGGGAACATGTATTAGATGAATTAGTTAAAGGCATGTGGGATCTTTAATTGAAGGTCACAAAATTGGATGAGAAAGGACAAGAGGAAATGGGATGAGGGCAGTAGTCCCTAAACCACGAAAAAGATGTATGTGGTGTGATAGTTTGTATCATGAAAGGAAGGATTGTGTTGCTTATCAAGAGGCCTTGGTAGGACAGCTCATCTTTTGGAAAGATGGCAAGATCCATGCACAAGTCTAAATGGGATTGCCTCTTGCTTTGAATTTTGGACTGGGAGATAATCAAAAGTTATTGGAAGTCTTGGCTATCCAAACTACTTATGTAGCTGTACATGGTGCTACTTTTGATCTATAATTGGATAGAATTCCTAGGAAAGTTGATGCCAAGAGGCATATTCCACGATGGATTCTGTGAGACTGCGGTGGATTTCATGAGTTTTCTATTCCACGGTGGATTTCATGAGGTTTTGAGGTGGATTCCATAAAACTATATTTATTTTCCAGGGCTCGTATACAAGGTGGATTCCTTGTGCAAGAAGTTGACGAGGATGCCTGTCCTTTTCGGGTGTCATATTAATTTAATGTTCACGTGGGTGATTCCATGCCGGGTGATTCTATAAAATACATATTTAAATTAATGGACATTTATGAGTTTAGAGTGCACTCATATTAAACTAAGGTTAGGATGACAGAGTTCCAACCTATTTATTTATTTTGTAGTTGAAGACTTCTAGGTATTCACTTTTGTCAATTTAATTTTATTATTTTCTAACAATTGTGAATGCTTCAGTTGATGTGTACAGCAGGCAGCGGTGGCATTGGAAAGTACTGCGTGATAGCGTGTATTCAAATTACCTAGAAGAAATTATCATTTTTTATGGGCACATGCCTTATCATTAAAGGCGTGGCGTTAATATTCACATCCCATAGTCTATTCTAGCTACAAACTTAAACCCTCTGAACTCAAGTATTCTACCTATGATAAGGAATTGCTAGCTATAGTACAAGCTTTATGTCAATCGAAACACTATTTAATGGAATTTGAATTCATGATCAAAACTAACCAACAAAGTATCAAACATCTCCTTAGTCAGCCACAAATCTCTGACTGTCATATTAAATGGACTACTTTTATTCAAAGTTTTCATCCACTTATCCAAATCAACCTGGAAAAGAGAATGTTGTTGCCGATGCCTTAAGTAGAAGACTAAGTATTCATAATATCACCATTATACATTTTGATTTCCTTATCCCTAAGAAAGATACCTATGACCGAGACCCCAATTTTCAAGCTGGTTTGAATAAATTAGTTGCTAATAGCTAGATTCCAATAGATTCATTGTCTTATGCTGATGGATTTATGTTTTGTGAGAAAAGGTTGTGTGTAACTATTCCATTTAGATCATTTGCGTTGTATGAAATTCATTGTCCCCCATATCAAGGCCATAGAGGTATTATTTCTACTTTACGTACATTGTTTGAAGATTTTTATTGGCCACAGATGGAATTTGATGTTTCTAACTTTATATCTCAGTGTTTAATATGTCAAAGAGTTAAGCGACACCATGGTAAGCAATATGGTTTATTAATGCATTTACCGATTCCTAATGACCATGTGAATTTATTTCAATGGATTTTATAACTGGTTTTCCTAACACCCAAGCTAATCATGATATGATTTGGACTATTGTAGATTGATTTAGCAAACAAGCATATTTCCTTCCATGTAAGAAAACATTAACTGCATCTCAAGCTACTCAATTGTTTTTTAGAACTATTTTCACTAACCATGGTTTACCAAAAGTTATTATTCTATATCATGATTCTAGATTTTGCAATAATTTTTGGACTACTTTGTTTGCTAATTTAGGTACAAAGATTGATTTCTCATCTACATTTCATCCTCAAAAAAATGAGCAAACAGAAGCTACTAACAGTACAATTTTAGATCTTTTACGTGCATGCACAATTTCAAAACCCCAAACATAGGATACACACTTGCATTTACTTCAATTTTCATACAATAATACACTACACATAGCTACACAAAAAGCACCTTTTGAAATCATTTATGGACATAGATTGCCTACACCTCTTACATCATTATCAAACAAAGTTAAAGCTGCTGATGATATTGCCAATATGCATGCTTCTATTTTTGTTGAAGTCAAAGACATGATTGCGAAAGCCCAGCAATCATACAATAAACAAGCTAGCAACAAAAGAAAAGCTATGAGTTTCAAAGTTGATGATTATGTTTGGTTATGCATTGAAAAGAGAAGATTACAAAGTGTTGAGAAACACCTTGTTGTTAAGTTAGCCCCTAGATTTTATGGACCTTTCAAGATCATTCACAAAATCAATGACAATGCATTTAAATTAGAACTACCCCAACACTAGAAAATCCATAATACTTTTCATATCAGTTTGTTACGACCTTTTAGAGGCCAATTACCTATTCACCTTGTCTATGAAAACCCTCCTTTGTCAGAAGAAGAAACTGAAATCCTTGAACCTCAAACTATTCTAAACACTGACTTTATGACCACTAGAACTGGCTGTAGATACTCTAGATATTTGGTTAAGTTTAAAAATCATCCTATTGAAGAGGCCCAATGGATGCACGCCCACGACTTAACTGCTTACCCCTTCACTACTCGCTCCACATTGAGCTACTAGCAATTGAGGACAATTGCTATCCCACCCCGGGTGTATGATGCGAAGAGGCATATTTCACAATGGATTCCATGAGTTTTTTATTCCACAGTGGATTCCATGAGGTTTTACGGATGGATTCCATAAAACTATATTTATTTGCCGGGTCTCGTACATAAGGTGGATTCCTTGTGCAAGAAGTTGACGGGGATGCCTATCCTTTTTGGGTGCCATATTAATTTAATGTGCACGTGGGTGATTCCATGGCGGGTGATTCCGTAAAATACATATTAAAAGTAATGGGCGTTTATGATTTTAGAGTGCACTCGTATTAAATTAAGGTTAGGACAGAGTTCCAACCTATTTATTTATTTTGTAACTGAAGACTGTCAGATATTCACTTTTGTCGATTTAATTTTATTATTTTCTAAGAATTGTGAATGCTTCAATTGATGTGTAGAGCAAGCAACGGTGGTGTTGGGAAGCACTAGGTGATAGCATGTATTCAGATTACCTAGAAGAAATTATCATTTTTGATGGACGCATGCCTTATCATTAAAGGCATGGCGCTAATATTTATTTAGGCACGCTTATTTATTGAAGCACTTGACAAATATTTATTATTTTTGTATGCGCATGGATGCTCGGTTTAAATATTTCATTATTGGACATTGTATTTGGGCACAACCCGACGTCGGGGCCACCCAACCGATTTATTCTTTATTTGGACAAAAGCAAACAAAAAAGCCAAAGCATGCTAATTGTAAAATTGGGCTATTTTTTAGCTTTGAGATGAATAAATTTATAAATACATGCCTTGTGAAACTCTCACAAAAGGCATGGGGGGAGATTGTATCCAACTTTTCTCTTTTCTTCATGTCGTGCAAATCCATCTTCTTGTTTAATGAGCCTTAGTAGAGTTCTTTTGTTCTTGGGGACCTTCTAGCGCTCACTATGTATGCATCCAACATCTGATTTGCGTACCAAAAGTAATGGTTGGTCTGAAGGCTACAATATGGACACATGCTTTGCATGCATTTAAAAAGAGGAAAGCTACTAATAGTGAAATGTTTCATATAGGGCAAGACATTTGTGACATCAGTGGTGGCTGGGAATCACCAATAGATGCATATTGAGTGTATGCATATTTACAAAAGTGCAAAACATAGATGTACTTGTGGAAGAGAAACATATAAGAGATAAAGATAATGCAAGGACATCTAAGAGAGTGACAAGAAGAAGTATGGATGATACTAAAGTTGCAATGTAAGAGAGGGCGATTTAATAAGGGGGAAATACTAGATGCACTGGCTTGTATATAAGGTGTTAGGGACTTGATTTTTGCTCATCAGATTTTAATACAAGTCTCCTTTCATCTTTATCTCCTTCTCCAAGCTCTCACGGCTTCTTCCTCTCTCTTTCTGTCTTTCTCTCTCTTTTTCTAGTCTTTCTCTCTCCTCATCACTCTCTTTCTCTCTCTTCCTACAGTCTTTCTCTCTCTTCTGCACCCTCTCTCTCCTTTCCTTCTCTCTCTCCTACCTCCTTCATTACAAGTGGTATCAGAGCTCTAGTTCTGATCCATTTAGTTACTTTACATGCTCAGTTACCATCCTTTTTAGTTTAAAAATCCAAGAAGCTTCAGGTACACAGTCAAGCACAAAAATGGAGGAGCACTGAAGAGCCACAGGTCAAAGACCGAGACGACAGCAGTTATGAGCATTAATGGAGTCCTTGGACCAAGATTGGAGGCTAGAACACCACATTTAGCAGGTCGTGGGTCATTCTAGGCCAAATTTGAAGGTAAAATTTTAGAAACAGTGGTCACAAGAAGTAGGGAACAGTTAGTCTTGGTTACTTTTCATATGCAGTCTTCTCTCTCCTCATTCTCAAGCTCCTGCCAAGCTCCCATGGAGGAGAAACACCATGGATCTTCTCAACCTCAACCCCAGTGATCTTCATTACTCTTCCCGAGCCTCACAGGGATCAAAGTCATCAGTTCAAGCTGTCCAGGACTGGTTGGACCCTCCCTTTCTCTCCAAGAAGCAGCCCGTGATTTTTGGTGCAAATTTTGGGCTGCATCCTGGGCAAAACCATCAATAGACCAGGCCTCTTCTTTCTCCTGGCCTTCTTCCCCATCATCTGATAGTTCATTTCAGCAAGATTGAAGACTCCTTTTCATCCTCTTCAACATCCTTCACCCTCTAAAACCCTAACAGGTGCAGGCCATGGACAACCATGGATTCTCCTTCAGCACTCACTTATTCTTGAGGGCTTTTGCCTTCCTTGGTCCCAAGGACTTGTACCTACAGGAATCCTTGAAGAAGCAAGAATCAAGAGGCCCGTACTTGAAGATGGAGGCAAGATTGCAAGTTGGACATTTGGGGCAGCCATAGCCATAGACCATGACCTTCAATTTCTTCAAGTTCCCTTCCAGATTGGGTCCCGAGGCTTCAAGATTGGGTCCCGAGGCTTCAAGATTGGACTCTTTACCATCAATGGAGCTTGTGTACTCAATGGGAAGAGCTATGGAGCACAAGAAGGCATTATGGGGTGAGATTTTGGGGCATTCTTCTTCTATGATCTTGAAGGCATGTTGAGAACTATTGGAGTTCAACCTTTCATTTCCCCATTGAAGAATCAAGCTTGAAGACTCAATTCTTGGCTAAAGTTGTCATCATGGAGCTAGTGGGAGCATTGGAGACCAATCATGGGGACATTGGCCCTGATTCTTAGCCGTCTTCACCAATCTAAGAGGTAATTAACTCTTGAGCTCTCTTCTAATTCCATCCTCTGCTGAGCCTAAAAAGCCTATTGTTGGAAGAGATTCAAGTAGTCAATCATGCATTTTCTTCTAGATTTCAATGCTTACATGCTGCCAATTTAATTTCAGTTATCTCTTAGGCTTCCTTGCATTCAAGATTATCCATTCCATGCTGAAAATTCTCACTATTATTTACTGATTGCCTCACCCTAACCTCTTGACTTGTGATGATTGCTTGAGCAAATATTAATCCCCCTCTCTTACATTAGTGTGGGACAGCTCATTCACTTGCAGGGAATTCAAAATGATAGTGAATTTCAACTCATTACCAGCAAAAAAATCAAGAAAGAGTTCAAGAAACAGTCCCAAATCTTTGTATTGCAGTTAAATAAAGAAAATTCAAATCAGTCCACTAAAACAATAAAGAATTCAGCATTGAAAACTCTTTTAGAAGAGTACAAGGACCTCTTCCAAGTACCTACAGCACTACCCCCTAATAGGGCAGTTGATCACCCCATAGATCTGGAGCCTCAGTCAAAGCCTGTGAACAAGCCACCTCACAGATTGTCTAGGTGCGAAAGAGAAGAAGTTGCCATACAAGTCAAAGAATTACTAGACATGGGATTCATTGAACCCAGTTCTTCACCGTATGCTTCCCCTGTGTTATTGGTCAAAAAGAAGGATGGATCTTTTAGGATGTGCATAGACTACAGGGATCTTAATAAGATCACTGTGAAGAACATGTACCCTATTCCACACATAGATGAATTGCTGGATGAACTCAAGCAGGCTAAGTACTTTACGAAGATAGATTTGAGGTCAGGATATCACCAGATCCGCATGAGGGCAGGGGATGAGGTCAAAACAGCATTTTGGACTGCTCGGGGGCTTTATCATTTCTTGGTCATACCTTTCGGTTTAACTAATGCACCAGCCACCTTTCAGAGCTTAATGAACAAAATACTTCAGCCTTTTCTTTTCAGATTTGTGTTGGTCTTCTTTGATGACATCCTCATCTACAATAGATCACTGAAGGATCACCTTTGGCACATGAGATAGGTGTTTGATGTATTGAGGCAGCATAGGCTCTTTGCCAAGGAGACAAAATGTTCTTTCATGCAGATGGAGGTGGAATACTTGGGGCACATCGTTAATGAAGATGGAATTAGGGCTGATCCTAAGAAAGTGCAATGTATAAAAGACTGGCCCACACCTGCAAATACCACTTCACTTAGAGGATTTCTTGGTCTCTCATCATTCTATCCCAGATTCATTAGGCATTATGCCACTATTGCAGCTCCCTTGACGGATAGGCTTAAGAAAGAGGCCTTTTTCTGGGATGCCATATCTGATAAGAGCTTTAATCGCCTCAAAGAATTGCTTACCTTAACGCCCATCTTGGTTTGCCCAGATTTTTTGAAAGATTTCACCATTCAGTGTGATGCCAATGGTAGAGGCATAGGGGCTATATTGTTACAAGAGCATGGGGTTATAGCATTTGAGAGCTGCAAACTTGTTGAAAATGAGATGACCATGAATGTATATGACCAAGAAATGCTGGCCATCCTTCATGCCATTAAGAAATGGCACCACTACTTGTATGGCACCAGATTTAAGGTCAAGAGCGACCATAGGGTCCTCAAATACTTCCTCTCTCAGTCTAATCTTACCCCCAAACAATGCAGATGGGTAGCTACATTGCAGAACTATGACTTTGACATTACACATACATGGGGAAAAGACAATGTAGTTGCTGATTCATTATCAAGAATGTGGGCTTGTAAAGTTTCAGCCATCATGGAACTTCATAGTGATTGGATAGAAGAGCTTCAAGAGGCCTATTTGTTAGATGCTGATTTCAGCCACAATTTCCAGAAATTACAGCAAGGGCATGTAGAAGAAAACTCTACATATCAGCTTAAGAACGGTCTCTTATGGTTTCAGGGTAGGTTTGCCATCCCATACACTTCCCCATTCAAGCAAAAGATCATGCAAGAGATGCATTCTTCACCTACAACTAGTTATTTGGGCATATTTAAAACTTATGACAAAATTTCTAAAATCTTTCATTGGAAGGGCCTATGGAAGGATGTAAAGGATTTTGTCTTGAGCTGTGTGCCATGTCAACAAAACAAAGACAGCACCTTAAAACCGACTGGTTTACTATAGCCATTGCCTATGCCTGAAGGCAAATGAACACACATCACTATGGACTTCATAACCGGCCTACTGGTGACCAAGAAGGGGTGAAACAGCATCTATGTAGTTGTGGACAGACTCACCAAGGCAGCCCATTTCATTCCTACGAAGACTCAATATAATGCTTCTAAGTAGCTAGCCAATTCATGGAACATGTTTTCAAGTTACATGGCTTACCACATGTCATTGTGCATGACCGGGCTGCTAAATTCATGAGCTTTTTGGCAAGTAGTTTTGAGCTCTATGGGCACTCAGTTAGCCCCTTCCACTGCTTACCATCCATAGACTGATGGCCAAACAGAGAGGGTTAACAAGTGGCTGGAAACTTACTTGAGGCATTTCTGTTATCATGTGTAGAATACTTGGGACTCATGGTTGCATCTGGCTGAGTTTGCCTATAACAACTCTATACACTCTAGCATTGGAGTTTCACCATTCGAGGCATTATATGGCTATAAGGTGCCCCTCCCCACGGTTATCTTCAATGATAAAATAAACCCACAAAGCAAGGAGGAATTGAATAAAATGCAGGCATTACTTCAGCAGTGCAAAGTCAACTTGAAGAAAGCTCAGGATCAAATGAAGCTTTATGCTGATGACAAAAGAAGGGATGTTGAATTCCAAGAAGGGGATTTGGTGCTTTTGAAGGTGCCCAAGTCCAGATATGCCACCCTTAAGGATGGATCCAGCAATAAGTTGGCTCACAGGTTCTATGGGCCATATCGAATTGTCAAAAGAGTGGGAGACTTGGCATATCAGTTATTAGTACTATCGCCATCCACGAAAATTCATAATGTCTTCCATGTGAGCCAATTGAAGCCCTTCATTGGATCATCAGTGGATTATGTTGAGGAGTTACCACCAATAGATCATAAGAATGCATCATTCAATACATACCCGAGCAAATCGTAGGAAGCTTCGCTCTCACTCCATCATGGAATACTTGATTAAGTGGCAAGGTTTACCACTTGAGGAAGCTTCTTGGAGGCCAGCTTCAGTTTTGGAAGAGTTCACATACCTATTAGAAGCAGATTTGGCTGAAATCTAGCTAACTATGGCCCTGTTTTCTCTCAAATTGGTTGCAGATAGCTCTTTGTTTCAAAGTAGATTTTACCCTGTAGCACTATGGATAGCAATGGAAACCATACATGGGCTGAAAGTACTCCTTGAGAGATCCGTTTTGATTTATGGCCCACCCCGATCAGAGTCTCCTATAGAAAGTTATGACAAATTTACTACAGCAAGGTGCTGTAGTAAACAGCTTGCTGTCCACTGTCTGCAACTCACATTTACTCAAGATACTTGGGTCAAATTTCATTTTTTATAATTCCCCAATAAGACCCATGTAATGTACATACCCCAATGACCCAACATACGCAATAATACCTCTTTATTCATTTGTATACCCCTAGAATAATGCAGCAAAGTAGTACTCTGATCTGCTCCTACCCAGTTAGCATAAGTGTCCAAATTATTTTTTAGGGCAAAAACCTTCGGGTGGGGATGGAATGTAAGAGAGGGGGATTTAATAAAGGGGAAATACTAGCTACACTGGCTGGTATATAAGGTGTTAGGGACTTTATTTTTGCTCATGAGATTTTAATACAAGTTTCCTTTCATCTTTATCTCCTTCTCCAAGCTCTCATGGCTTCTTCCTCTCTCTTTTTGTCTTTCTCTCTCTTTTTCTAGTCTTTCTCTCTCCTCGTCACTCTCTTTCTCTCTCTTCTTGCAGTCTTTCTCTCTCTTCTGCACCCTCTCTCTCTCCTTTCCTTCTCTCTCTCCTGCCTCCTTCATTACATGCAAATCAACCATCTCCCGACCACGTTATGGAAGAGGTTGGGCAAGAGCATAAACAAGATAGCAAACAAGAAGGCCAAAAGAAGGGCAAGCAATTGGGATATAAGCCATGATTTAATATTGAGATAGCTACGGATCTCAAGAAGGTTATTGAAGAAAGAATTTTAAATAGTCGAGTGGAATTCACCTTGGGAGAAGTTCTTGCCATCACTAAGTGGGAATCTCATGACAAAATCATTAACATAATTAAGAAGACATGTCAATTTCTTGGTGATAGCACTAGTGCATTGCTGCAATTTGAAGATAAAACTGGTTTGTTGGGCATTCGGGCTAAATATGAGCATGATGTAAGTGTTGATTTATCAATGGGGACGATGTTGCTAATCAGTGGGACAGCATATGGAAAAGAGAAGAAAGTGGTTGAAAATGTATTGTCTTGTAGCAATATACATGGTGGAGTAAGGCTGATGCAACAATATAAGAAAGAGACTCTAGGATTTATTCCTCGAACTAATTACATAACAAACCAATAAGAAAGGGCTACCATTGAAATGGTAGTGAAAATAGGGGAGCATGTAATGTCATTAAGCGTGGATTGTATGAGAATGGTGCATGGCTTGTGGACACTGATCATGGTTGGCATATGAGGGTTACAAATAATTCTTCTAGGGAGCTCTATGCTACGTGTCATAGTGTAAAAGTGATGATTGGTGATATAAAAGAAGAGCAACACTTCTTTGTGCCAGATAGTTCCTCATATGTGGTGATTTTGGGATAGCCCTATATTACAAGAGTGCAGATGGAAACAAAGGTGCTTGATGATGGTTTTGCTTATGTAATGAATACGTATACACTTTGAGAGTCTCCTTTGCCTCCAAATGTAAGGGAATTCAAAGAACTAGATTTTCACTTAGTATTGTTGTAATATAGGACTACATTAGTGCTGTTTGGAGGATGTATATTGCCTCCTAATGGAATGAAGCATGTATTTCCTACTGGTTATTCTCAATTTAGAGCAAATAGTTCATGTTGGTTTAAGCCTACTGCAAGCTATGTGCAAGACTGAATACATATGTATGAAACGGAACTGAGAGCATTGGGGTTGTTAGTTGAAAATGAAGGCATTTTAGGCCTCTTTTATGGACTGAATATTGCTAATACTATGGATGAAATTTTAGCAACCATACATGCAAAAAATGAGGCTAAAAATAGTATGTTATTTGGACATGTATGATGTTATAGCATTGTTTGCTTAACAGGAACTTGCATACAAGTATTAGATCACTAAGAGGTGGGAAAAGTTTGGGTTGTGTGCTCCTTCAAGGTCTTAAATAGTAAGAGAGGATCACCTCTCTTTTGACTTACCACCTCACCTAGCATCAACCTTTTTCCTCAACCGGAGTGTACATGGTAGACATTTTTAACTATGCAACCAGCATGAGACACATCAAAAAATAAATATTGGGCCTGTTCATGAAATGTAAGGATTGAACAAGAGCTTGGGTGGGGCTTAACTTGGCAATCCTGTGACTCACTAGAGGTGCCACTTATCCATTTTAGAATGGCTTACTATCCACTTGGGATCAATTCAACACACACATGATTGGAGAAGCATTAGAGTCAACAATAATCAATGGAGAAGAGTTAACATGATGCATTGGAAAGAAAATGAGAAGCAATTAGACTATTGATTCCATATGGTTAGCATGCATTCAATGAAGGACACTTTAGCATGGGCAATAGGCATTTGTAATCTCTCCGACAAAAGGACCAAGCTTAGCAAGTGGATTAGATTAAGATTGGGTTAACATACCTCTTCAGTTCTTGAAGTAGATGGATGAAGCATGATACCACAATGATTTGAGTTCTTCATTAAGTCAGCCCGAGTAATCAAAGCACTCTAGTAGGTAAAATATTCAAGAGCTTGGTGCTTCCTCAGATGGTAGGGGCTTCCATGCTTGATCTCAGCTTCCTCTTCATTAAATAAAAGCTTCAAGTGGAACTTTCATGGCTTCCCATAAGAAATCCCTACATGCTACGCTCCATTTATTCAATCTAGGTAAGTGTGGCCAAGAATGATTGAAAGAGCTCTTGAGGGCTAAGTTTCGAGAGGTTGGGGAGCTTGAGCTAAGATTTAATGGCTGATCAAAATAGGATACAATAGTGAATTACAGTTTGCAAGAGAGGGGAACTAAAATGTTGAAGAAAAAGGATCAAGATATGGTAAAGAAGGTGAAGGATAATTGCAAGAGCCTTGTGGAAGCACCAGAGGGGTTATGACTAGTGCTGGGGATGGAGCACCAAGGCTAGGGATAGCAATGCAAAATGTGCCACAATTTTTGAGTGATGCCCTCAAGCTACAAATCAGCAACCTGGATGATCCCACTACTCCATTTGATACTCCCCTCATGCCTAGGATCTTATGCTTGAAACCTTTGATGTCCAAGGGAAGGGAGAAGCAAGATTTGAAAGCATCATTGGGCATGGAAGCCATGGAAGCTCTGTAAAGGAGCTTGCGAAGAGAAAAAGAAGACTCATTTTAAAAAGTAACCACATACAAAACCTTCACTAAGTTCCTTGGGTCTTTCTTGGTGATTCATCTCCAAAAATTTGACTATGAGTTCAAAATGACCTGCTATTTTTACGCTTTTTCCTCTAGATTTGTCCAAGCTTCCAACCATAGCTTGTGTGGTCTTCAAGAAAGATGCCATTAACTGTAGTCCTCTTGCTGTACCTATACATGTTGCCTGAGTAAGTAGGGGTTTCAGATTTGAAAAGAGAACTAGATAGAGAAAGAGGAAAGGGAAAAAGGACTAAAGATTGAAACTATGATGCCACTTGTAATGAATGAGGTTGAGAGGAGAGAGGAGATTGAGAAAAATAGAGAGAAAGAGAGGAAGAAGAAGAGAGAGAAATACATGATAGAAAGGAAAAGGAGGAAGGAAGCCATGGAAGTTGAAGGAGAAGGTGAAGAGTCAATTCTTGTTATATCTGGATGCCCTAAGTGTGACTAGGTATCTAACCCCTAATTCTTGTGCATCTTGCTTATTACAAACGGCTCACTTAGACCTTACCATGATACCCATTAACAATTTGCCGAGCAAGGGTGACTTTTACATACTAATAAGGTAGAAACACCAAATTTATTGTAATTAACTAACTAATTAATTAAATTGAGCTAAGAAAACCTAAAGTAATAGACTCATGATGAGGAAGAGACAATCATGGACCAACATGGATTTAACACTTATGAGAAAGACTCAAAGACAAACATAGGAGAAGCAGGAAACAAAACCTAATGACACATATATGGGATCTTGCTGAATATACAACTTATCAAAAGACATAAGCCAAATCTTGTAAGCAAAAAAAGACAAGTTTGCATATGATTACTTAGGCTAGTGAAGAGTCAAAAGTCAGTGCATGCACCTGCACAACCTCCTAGAAATTTGGACTCTCAAGGGTGATCCTACTCAAAGTCTTAAATGTAACTTGGGAAAATTTGAGTTAATAAATATTTTAGGACCACTTTTTTTTGTGAGTCAAGTACGCACAACTAGGGCTTGCAAGTGTTATTACAAATCAAGTTATGCAAGAGCCATCATAGAAACTTATATCTTGAACTCATGTTGTCTTGTCAAGAACTTCAATGTGTCTCTAATATATTATAATGTCTTAGAAAGTAGCACCGAATCTCTCCATAGGCTAGTGCTAAAAAAATGTTAATGAAAATATTTTGGTAGAAAATAATCCATTTTTATTACTTACACTAATGGAAAATTTTGATTTTATTACTTGTATCTGAACTTATTGTATATTTATAGAAAAATCCATTTAGTTGGAGGCAAGTATATATCCTTAACCATATAAACATATTGAAGCTTAGCAAACATTCTTGAGGTATAGCTTTGAAAGCAACAATACATCCCTTCCAATGATATTTAACATCCTCTTGTTTTACTTTTCCACCTTGTGGCAGCCTTCATAGGATGGTAGAATAGTAATCTAATCATTTAAAATAAAAAATTTGGGCTTTCAAGTTTCACATGCACTTCTATTATAGACACTACGAGAATTCATAGGACGAGAAGGACACCTTCTGGATGCTATGGAAAAAAAGAGCACACATATTATATGGAGAAAGAAACTCAGAGAGAAGGTTAAGAAGGAGAATCGAGAGAGCTTAAATAATTGGGTGCCAAAAAAAGTCTAGTCAAATCTCTTAATTTTCAATATATCTAGTATTAACTTCAAGTTCCATCTTTGTCATATATTTTGACAACTTTTGTTAGTGAATAAGATTGTTTTGGGACTACCAAAATACATGAGACTTTAGATATTTTTTCTAAAAAAGATATCTCAATTTTCAAAATATCATATCTTTTGACAACATCGGTTAGTGAATAGGAATGTTCGGACTACCAAAATAGTGGGATTTGTCTTGATCGCATCATAAGGTGTCCCTTTTTTGTGATTTTTTACTTTTTTAGGTCTTATTTTAGTCTTAAAATATTTTTAAAATAAAAAATGAGCTCTAATTTTTTTATAAATTTATTTTTTAAACATGTATGTATGTATGTATGTATGTATGTATGTATGTATGTATGTATGTATGTATGTATGTATGTATGTATATATATATATATATATATATATATATATATAAAGATCTCATTAAAAACAAAGATCATAACATTATCATATAGTTGAATCAAATAGTGACCATTACTCTGTGAAGCTAAAAAATCCTAGAAAAATCAAACATTTTAGATATAGTTGAAGAAAAGTTGACAAAAGCTAGGACTTGTCCATATTGCACGATTAGGGAGATTGGTAGCATCCAACCACCCCCTAACTGCATCGTATGGGAAAGTCCTATTTTTTATTATTTTCATCTTTGTTAAAGCTTATTTTTAACCTTAAAATATTCTTAAAATAGCAAATGGGTTGAACAAATTTTAAAAGCATTTGAAATTTTTTTCAAAGTACAAGATATTTTTAAATTTCAAAGAAAAGACAAGTGCAAGGTCTCATTAAAAAATAAAGATTATATCATTATCACATAGTTGAACCCAGTAGTAGGCACTGTCCTGAAGTTGAAAAATAAGAGACTTTAATTTTAGTTGAACTTTAAAACATCATGAAAATTTTAAAAATCAATACTATGCAAATAGAGGATTCAACCATGGCAAAAAATTCCTATTCATATCATATCAAGCATTTCTTATTTTTCATAGTATTCAAATACTCTTAAATAATATGGCTTGATACAAAGATTGTTAGCTAGCTTGGAGTGTCACTTAATAAAAATATCATTATAGGTAGTTTAGAGTATCTTAAGCATAATAAGGCTTCAAAAAAATTTTGCTAGTTCTTTCTCTCTTTTTTTCCTTATCACTACATAATCTAGATCCAAAAGAGACTATCTTTTTGAAGAGATATTACATTAGTATAACTTTGCTATATAAATTTAGATTCTTTTAAGAGCCTAAAAATATACAATGGGTATTAAATAGTGATATATTTTTAAAATAATATTTTTATATTTATTTACTAATTATTGTAAAAATGTACTAAAATTTTTTTTAAAGAGATACTATCTTTTTGAAGAGTTATTGAATATAATGTATCTTTGTTAAATAATATATTATATCCTTTCGAGCTATCGAAAAAGATTCAAGAGATGTTGAATATTTATATATATTATAATGGATTTTTGTAAGAATTTGATTACCAATGACTTATTTATTCAACTCTATTGACTTATGAAAAGTTAATGTTATTGTATATAGAACTACTAATGATTTACTTATGTAACTCTATTGACTTTTCAAAAGTTCATTTTATTTTATGTAGAGAACTTTGAATAATATCCTACAATACTATTTTAAAAATTCAAAAAATAAATAAGATCATGAATGTTATAGAGTAAAAGAGATATATAATTACAAGGATTATTTTGATTTTTTTTGAGATGTGAGATATATTACACCTAAAGAAAGATATACAAGGATAAGGTATCAATTGTGTAGTGATGCTTTCAATCCTTAAATGAGTCTACATTAGAATCAGAGTTCTAAGAGGAAGAAATAGAGTCAAGTTCTTTTTATTTCTTCCTATAGATCAAGAGAAAAGATATTAAGAGATTGCTAAGGATATGATAATATAGGAAGCAACATCCCATGATGTCAAGCCACCATTGAGGTATTAAAATCTGATAGTGCTACTAAGAATCACATTTGAGGATATTTAAACTCAATAGTGCAATTAAGAATCACAGTTGAGGATATGATGAGTAAAGGACTCCCAAGAGCCAATATCATATTCTCAAAGGCATTTTATACGCATAAGATCCTCTCAATCTTGAAGTGCATGTGATGCATAATGTCACTAATAGTTTTATCTATTATTAGGTTAATATTTTTTATATTTTAATAGACTAAAAAATGAAATATAAACCTTACAACAAAGAGCAGGTTTACTAGTAGTAGCATGATTATTTGAGTCAATATTTGTGTCTCACAAAAAATAAAGCTCTTTCTTTCTTCTAATCAAAATATGTTACCCTTGTCTTATTCATTTGTGCTTGCTAAAAAGTTGACATTACAATACAATATAATGCAGATCTTCTATTTTCCAGTGCCAAGATCAAAGTGAATCTTCTCATTGTCTATTCTATTAGCTTGAGGTTCATCCTTAGTATATCTATCCCTACTAGTTGTGTTAATACCATAAGTCTCTTTTAACTATTTTCTTATGAATCAAATTGAAAAGATGGAAGAAAAACCTTGCATTTGGTTTTTAAAAAATCTTTCAAAATTGATGACTTGGGAAACAAAGTAAAGGTACGGCTTGGATACCCCAACCCAATTGAGTATACTTGAAAGTAATAAGTTAATCTCATTTTTTATCCATGAAAGCCCATATCTCTATAACTAAGTCGATAAGCAAGTGGTGCTCATCCTCTATGAATTATTTTTTTTTTCATCACCTTCTCAAGGGTCTGTGAGAGAAAACAAAGCGAAAGGAAAGAGGATTGGCAGTAAGAATTAGATTTGAGAACTAAGAAACAATTTAAGAGAAAATTTAAGATAGAGTATAATCTGATTTGAGAACTAAGAAACAATTTAAGAGAAGAGGAGAGAATGATGGTTCAAATTATCGTAAATTTAAAAAAAAAGCATCCTTTTGAGAAGAAAATCACTACAAGATACAAGCCTTATACCGACATTCAAAGCGACGAAAATGTTCATAAAGAAATTTTCCCCCGTCGTAGCAAAAAACATTGATATTAACAACGCCATAGAATAGTCGCTATCAGTGTCGCTATTTGCGTTACTATCAACGTCGCACAACGTCACATATGTGATGCTGATAGCGACACAAATAGCAACGCTGATAGTGATGCGTGCAGTAAATTTGTGATGCTAATAGCGACAGTAACAGGGGAAAAAAATTTGTGATAGGGCAGCCTGCCACAAATAGCACTATGTGCTTTATTTGGGCCGTACACAAAAGAGTTTCAGTAATGTGTACAATGCTCGTCTGAATGAAGACAAAGTGTACTTGAATTCATAAGACTGATACATAAAATAAATACAATATCACATAATGAAAGTGATGGTACAATCATGGCAAGATACAAAGTATGATAATAACATAGTACATAGAAAATGCCCACATAAATCACATGACTAAAAAAGAAGTGCAGCATATATAGTGCATAGAAAATGCCTACATAAATCACATGACCAAAAAAAGAGCATGTGTGCTGTACAGATTGCTATAGATCCTTGCCATCCGAAAGCTCGTCCTACCACAAAGGAGCATCGAACGGACTCTGCAAAAAGAGAAACAACTACACATCAATCCACCATGCAATAATCCATTTTAATTAAAATTAATAACTACAGACAAGAAAGATAAGTGACTTACAGGGCCACCACGTCTATACAATCGGTCGATCAATGAAGTGAGACCATGTCTCTCTGCATATCGAGTCTCTAGGCTAGTGGGATCGCGGTTTGTAATGGAGTGCTGCAAAGAAAAAAAAATACAACTGTTAGAAACACGATTGCAAAAAAAAAAGCAAGTAGAACAAAAGAAAAACTTACAAAGTCCTCTAGATAAGTCCTGTGGCTGCCACTCCCAAGATGATGGACCACTCATGCCTCCACTCGTGCCCTCGTTGCCTCGTGTGTTTCCCATCCCATGGTATTGCGTCGGACCTCACCACCTTTTTTCCTTTGTGTGTACCTTTAACAATTTCTCTCTCTCTCTCTCTACTACTACTACTACTACCACTACTATTACTAGTATTCGCCTTCCCGAGGCGTTGAGCACACCCAAGATGCACCCTAAACAAAACCTCTTTCTCTCTCTCTCTCTCTCTGGTTCACCGTTAATGCTAGGTGGGTCTTCTAAATGCAAGGTACTCGTGAAGTACCAAGAGCATTGAATGCTCAAATCTGGACTGATCTAACGCTAAATGAAAACTGTCATTGACTAGCTACAACCTGTATGTTGTCTGCTTGATCATTGTCGCTAATGTGTGTACTAGAAATGATGCTCTATGGTCATGTATCGACTTCCAAATGTTGATATACATGTCTTGAGTGATTAGAGACTATTTGGAGCAGGAAATACCCTTGTTTTGATAGTAAAGTTCATCCTGGAAATTACAGGCTGAAGTCTGTCTTATGTAGTTGAGACATATGTATGTACTTACAATGCCATCTAAAGTCACCTATATGCAATGTCACTTAACGGTACCTCCACAACAACCACGTGAGCCACACTCTCTCAAACTTGCACAGGAACAAGGAGTAGCACCCAACAAATTGTTTGAGAAGGGATTTCTTCTATTGTAACTCAATAAAATTAACGTATGTAAAGTCTCCACCCACCTACGGATGAGCCTATAGTATGTAAAGTCTAATATGCTTTGCATGGGGACAAGGGAGTATCTACCCTATGTGGGAGTGTTTCCCGTCCTGTGGTATTGCGTCGGACCTCGCCACCTTTTTTCCTTTGTGTGTACCTTTAACAAAACCTCTTTCTCTCTCTCTCTCTACTACTACTACTACCACTACTATTACTAGTACTCGCCTTCCCGAGGCGTTGAGCACACCCAAGATGCACCCTAAACAAAACTTCTCTCTCTCTCTCTCTCTCTCTCTCTCTCTCTCTCTCTCTCTCTCTCTCTCTCTCTCTCTCTCTCTCTCTCTCTCTCTCTCTCTCTCTCTCTCTCTCTCTCTCTCTCTCTCTCTCTCTCTGTGTACTACTACCATCACCACCACTACTATTACCACCACCACCAGCACCACCACTACTACTATTACTACTACTACAAACAAGAAAAGAAGAAGTTAAAGAACAAGATCTTACCTTCTCTTTGTTTTTTATCCATTCATTCTTCTCTCTCCCTCCCTCTCTCTCTCTTTCTCTCTTTCTTTATTATGTTTCATGTTTATTCCCTCTCTCTCTCGTTCTTTCTTTTTTTTTCTCTCTTCCTCTCCGTCTCTCATTTCCTTTAACAAAACATCTCTCTCTCTCTCTCTCTCTCTCTCTCTCTCTCTCTCTCTCTCTCTCTCTCTCTCTCTCTCTCTCTCTCTCTCTCTCTCTCTCTCTCTCTCTCTCTCTCTCTTTGCTACTGCTACTGCTACTACTACTACTACTGCTGGACCTCATCAGTTGTATCACAGTTTGTCTCATAGGCCAGTTTTGGTCGTTAGAAGACGTTAATATAACTTTCTTTCTTTCTTTCTCTCTCTCTCTCTCTCTCTCTCTCTCTCTCTCTCTCTCTCTCTCTCTCTCTCTCTCTCTCTCTCTCTCTCTCTCTCTCTCTCTCTCTCTCTCTCTCTCTTTGCTACTGCTACTGCTACTGCTACTACTACTACTACTGCTACTATTTCTCTCTTCCGCTCCGTCTCTCATTTCCTTTAACTATATATATATATATATATATATATATATATCTGTGCTACTGCTACTGGTGCTGTTGCTACTATTGCTACTGCTACAACAACAACAACAACAAACAAGAGAAGAAGAAAAAACAACAACCATAATTACTACTACTACTACAAACAAAAAAATAAAAAAATAAAAAACAAGATCTAACTCTCTCTATGTTTTTTATCCATTCATTCTCCTCTCTCCCTCTTTCTCTCTTTCTTTATTATGTTTCATATTTTTTCCATCTCTCTCTCGTTTCTTCTAGGATTTTTCTCTATTCATCTCCCTCTCTCAGTTTACATCATTTTTAACAAAAATAAGCAAAAAAAAAGGAGAAAGAACAAAAACAAGCCAAGAGGGAACAATGCACTCACTGCAAAGGCCCGAGGATGGATTGGGTGGCTCCTCTTCGCAACGGCGGCTCCTCTTCTCCCTCCGTGCACTTCCTCCTCTTCTTCGCAAATGGTGGTAGCAGCAGCGGTGGTGTCGGTGAGAAGCTCTCCTTCTCCCTCTTTCTCTCTTTCTCTCCCTCTCCCTCTCAAATGCAACATGCAATTCTCTCTCCCTTTCGCTCCCTGTTTCGTTCTTTCGTGCAAAATGCCGTGCTCGGGTTTCAACCTGCTTTTTTTTGCCTCAGTATCGTTGCACCCAATCGGCATCAGTGTATCCATGCAACTGTATTTGAACCCCAGTCTCATAAAATAGTCCATACTGCAATGTGGACTTCACATACCTGAGTATGCGTCTAGCCGCATCCAAATGCGGTTTCCTTGGAGCCTGCATAAACAGACTTACCAATCCAACAGCATAGCTCAAATCTGGCCTGGTAATAGTCATATAAATCAAGCTTCCTACTATGCGTCTGTACATAGTAGGGTCTTCCAGAAGCTCACCTGCATCTGTGCTCAGCTTCACATTCTGCTCCAAAGGAATTGAAATAGGCTTACAGCCTGTCATCCCATATTTGGACAGCATGTCCAATCCATACTGCCTCTGCAAGAGCTGTATCCCACTTGGTGATCTAATCACCTCAATGCCCAAGAAATAACGCAGCTCTCCCAAATCCTTCATCTCAAACTTATGCTTCAATAGCATTTTCACATGAAGGATATCTTCATCACTGTCACCTGTCATAATCAAATCATCAACATAAATGACAAGTAGCATAATACCTTTCTCTGTTTTTCTCACATAAAGTGAGAAATCTGCCTTGACAAGATACTGTCCTATCTTGTCAGACCATGCTCTAGGTGCTTGCTTCAAGCCATACAAGGCTTTCTTCAGCCTGCAAACAAACTCAGGATGAACAGCATGCACATAACCTGGTGGCTGCTCCATATAGACCTCTTCTTGCAAATCACCATGCAAGAAGGCATTCTTTACATCCATCTGATGTAAAGACCATCCCTTTGATGCAGCCATAGCAATGACTGCTCTTACGGTTGCCATCCTTGCAACCGGACTGAATGTTTCTTCATAGTCAATGCCATATGTTTGTGCATACCCCTTGACTACTAATCTTGCCTTGTATCTGTTCACAGAACCATCTGCATTGTGCTTCACCTTATAAACCCACTTACAGCCAATTGCATTCTTACCTTTAGGCAAAGGTACCAATTTCCATGTAGCATTTGCTTCCAAGGCATCCATTTCTTCATCCATGGCTTTCTCCCATTTTTCTTTTCCCATGGCTTGCTCAAAAGAAGTGGGTTCTGGTTCCTATATCACTTTGACCATATATGCATAGTGAATGGTTGTAAATCCATCATATTTCAGCCTATCCACAGGATACCTAACTCTGGTAGACCTGCGCAAAATAGGTTCACTCCCAGGTGCTCTCAAAACATCCCTGGTCTTCCTTACTCCAGGTGTAACAATAGAAGGAATACCCAACTCATCATCAATGCTCTGTTCTGAGCCACTGGATTCCCCATCCACATAAGAGTGACCTGTATTCACATCAAACATGGGCTGATCAACCTTCTCTTTTCCTTTTCGTGATACCTGCATACCACTATCTGCATTGCTTTGAGAAGATTCTCCTGATCTCAATCTGCCTGTCCATGGTGAAGAATGTGAACCACTGCTGGAGGACGCTCCAGATCCACTAATATTTTGTGACTGCTGCTGTGAATTCTGTGCAGCATTACCATTTTGTGCATCTACATCATCAATCACATTTACTGGTTTATACCAGCTACTCATCTCATCAAAAACAACATCTCTGCTCACTGTAAACTTACGAGTAGAAGGGTTATAGCATCTATACCCTTTTTGCTGCAGAGAGTAACCAATAAAGATGCACTTCTCAGCTTTTGGATCCAACTTGGATCTCAACTCATCTGGCACATGAACATAGGCAATGCAACCAAAATTTTTTAAATGAGAAATATCTGGTTTCCTACCAGTATACCTCTCCTCTGGAGTCATCCCATGTATTGCTGCAGTGGGAGTCTTGTTCATTATATAGACTGCTGTAGCAACTGCTTCAGCCCAGTAAAAATCTGGCAAGTCTTTTTCGTTGAGCATGGCACGAGATACCTCTCCAATATGCCTGGTTTTCCTTTCTGCAATTCCATTTTGTTGTGGGGTATGACTACATGAATATTGCTGCTTTATGCCATGCTCCTGCAGGAACCTTGCAAACTCATTTGAGAGGTACTCTCCCCCTCCATCTGACCTTAGGCATTTTATTTGCAGGCCTGTTTCTTTTTCAACCATAGCTTTAAGAGTTTTGAAATGCCCAAAAACTTCACTTTTCTTTTTCATAAAATACACCCAAAATTTTCTGCTATAGTCATCAATAAAAGTGACAAAATAGTGACAGCCTCCAAGAGATGCAACTTTAGTAGTCCACACATCAGAGTGGATTAATTCCAATGGCTTCTCACTCTCTTGAACATGTCTAGGAAATGGTTTCCTTGCCTATTTTCCAAATTGACAGGCTTCACATACCTTATGCATTTCTGCAACCTTGAATTTTGGCAATCCTACAACAATATTTTGGGCCTGCATTGATTTAAGTCGTTGTACATTAACATTACCAATGCGTTTATGCCAGATATCAATATCTGCAACTACACCGGTCCCATGTGCAGACATTGCTGCACTCAATTCAGGCATGTCTGCATCCAACATAAACATTCTGCCCTTCTTCTTTCCTTTTGCTATCAAGCGACCTTTATTTTTCATATCCTCAACAAAGCAGCCATGAGGATTAAATCTGACCTGCAAGCCCTGCTCAACCATTTGACCAATAAAAACCAGATTCTTGGTGATATTCGGGACATGAAATACATCGGACAGGTATTTCTTTTTCCCATCCTGCATAGACAAAGGAATTTTTCCAATCTGCACAATAGGATGTGCAGTATCATCACCAGTCTCCACAAATCCTGGTTTTTCCATTTTCCTTGCATCCTCCATCCATTCTGCATGACCTGTCATGTGGTTTGATGCACCTGAGTCAACATACCATACATCATTGCTTTCTTATGCACTTGTCACAGAATTGTTCATGTGCTGCACCATAAACAAATGCTCATTTCTGTCATCACCCTGTCTACTAGAAGATGTATAATTCCCTTGTTGCAGTTTTCCATTCATGATGTCATTCTGCTTTTTATAGCAGTCTTTAGCCATATGACCCATTTTACCACAGTACTAGCATTCAACATTACTGTTTGCATTTTGGCCTCTTTGCCATCCACCACGACCTCTTTGGCTCCCCCTGCCTCTAGAGTTACCACGTCCTCCTCCATAGGACTAGTTTTCTTGAGTTTGCTGCATATTCTGGTTTCTACCATGGCCTCCAAATCGGCCTCCTCTACCTCTGCCTCTACCTCTTCCAGCATTTGAGTAGAAGACAGCTTCTTTTGAAGTTCCTCCTGAAGAAGATGCACCACCATTTCTCTGCTCCTCAGAAATTAGAAGAGCAATCAACTCCTCAAAATCAGGAAATCTTTCACGGACGGAAATGGATGTTCGGAACTGTGCATAATCCTTTCCTAGACCATTCAAGGTCACAGAAACTAAATCATCATCTTCCACTGGCGACCCAATGGAAGCAAGTGCATCTGCAATCTTCTTCACCTTCATGTGGTAGTCATTGATGCTCATATTTTCTCTTTGCACATTGTGCAACTCTTGCTTGAGCTGCATTTTCCTGGCTTGCGTATTCATGCTATACATTTTTGACAAAGTATCCCATGCCTCATTTGGCATACTTCCATCCTGAATATGCACAATCATAGAGTCTGAAATGCTGATAGATAGCCAATACATAACTTTCTTGGCTCTCTCATGCCATGCTTTAAATGCCTGCATTTGCTCTTGATTGGGAATATCATGAAGAACTGGTTCTTCTTCATTTCCTGCAACAAATTTCCAATATCCTTTTCCCATAAGGAAATTCGTCATTCTAAACTTCCATGCTTGGAAATTGTTCTTGTCAAGCTTTTCAGTGACAATCTGTGAGAGAGAATCAGATGTCATTATAGAACACTGCAAAAAATTCTGTCACTGCAAAGAACACAGCTTCAGCCTCACAAGGGCTAATCTGCAAAACTGACGAAAGTGGTATTTGACCACATAGTCACTTCCTAGTGACGATTTTGCATCAGCAGGCAACAAGGATGATTCTGTAACTCCCAATGTCTCTGCGCACAGGCATACGATGCAATTTCTACAGTAACTTTTCACCAACCTGTAGAACAGTGAGGCTGCACAGCATAAAACTGGGCCTTTTCCTGAGTGCGTGCAGAAAACTTCCGCCTCCAAAACAGGCCCCGAAATGGCCTCAAATCAAAAAAACAGGGTCGCCAAGGGCTTAAGGCCTCTCCTGCAGCATATACTGCCCTCTTGCTTCACCGCGAAGGGCGTCTCAACCTGAGACAATGCACTCTTGCAATTTACGGCTGTGCTACCTGCAGAGATCTGCTCCCAAAACAGAAAATGAAAGCAACACTGCTTCTCTTACCAGAACACCGCGAGCTTGGCTTGCTTTTTCGAGCTCCTTACCACAAACAAGGCTCTGATACCATGTCAAGATTGTGGGAGAGAAGGAAGGAGTCTCACTTGTATCTTTCTTGCTTGCACAATGGGGGAATACACACAAAGGTGGAGGCTGAAAACAGTTTTCCTCTTCTTAGTTGTGTAAGCCAAAAAGGAGTCAAGTACAAAGAAATAGAAGAACCCTATATATGGGTCTCAAACCAAACTCAACTAACTAAGGTGGCATACTAACTGAGCCACGAACTAGAGTAGATAAGGATAGCTGTCATCTAGCTATTATTCATGGGCGGTGTACCAACCGCATCTGCAACTAACACGTCGGTGACATAAATGCACAACGGTCACCCTGGCATATCACGAGTGGAGCTCGATATCTCAACAATGATATGGTGAAATTAGCATATCATAGGTCAAGTGTTGGCTATAGCAAGGACATGTGGCTCCAATACATGTTACAATAACTAGCATTTGAAGAGTGGATGTAGTTACTACATCAATCCCTATAGATGTACAAAGGAAAAGTCCTATGTACAAGTAGTGCATCGAATCCAACATATGTACAAAGAAAAAGTCCAATCCGAAGACTCATCGTGAAAATGTACAAGAGTGGAGCCAAGCATGTAAGGGAGCACAACAAATCCCCAATGTCACATGGAATCATATGGCAACCATTTCTTGTGAATTCGCTAATCCTCAACTATTTCTTTTTTTCCTCAACATCCTTTGGGAGAGGGAAATTTTGCATTTTTCTTCAAGATCAAGGTTAATGACAAAATCTTTTCCAAACAATGTAAGTAGGAAAATGTTTAAAACTATATGAGCATATGATGGGCATTGAAATGGCTACATTGTAAGAAGCCTCACATATCCCATTTAAGCACTTGGGCATTATTAACCCACAAGGTTTGGTTCACAATCTTAAGTAACCATTGCTCATCTCCAAGTATTGACATCATGGCCATTTGCAACAATAGCTAAATGTATTGAAAGAAGAGAAACCAAGACTACATTCAAATATTTCATAATAATGCAAGGGAGTTTGCAATAAGTACAAGCCAACATATGGGTCACTATTAATGGTATCTTGCACACTATTGAATTTATGCATTCCAATGAATTTTAACTAATGATATTACTATACACAATATTTTGTTGCATTTTAGCACTAATAATAAAATATGCTAGAAAAGTAAATTGGGGATAATCTACTCTATATCCTACATCTAGTACTTTTTCCAAGCTCCCTAATCTAAATCTATCTATTAGAAGAGATTGGATGACAAGATATAGTAATTTGGATGCATTTCTACCAATCCTTCAACTTATATAAGCAACAAGACATACATAATGTCAAGTATATAATTACTCTTTTGTTGGATCATAAATCTCCTAATCCCCATGATCATGAAGTTTCTTTTTGAAAAAAATCAACTCTTTCATTATAAAGTGACTACATAAAGATCCTTTGAGTAGAAAGATAGTAGTAGGACTAGTATCTTTACTATTTATAGCACCCTATGTGGGTATTCCAATTGTAAAACTTGATGGTGGTCTACATCTAGCAATGAAATGCCTTTTCTAGTGGTATTCAATATTTTCTTTTAATCTTGTCTATTTGATTATGGATGTTGTTATTTTATAGTAAATAGGTGTAAATCAAAATGCATTTTGCTTAATGTACTAAGTTTAAAATGTCTCAAGATATTATATTTTAAAGTGTAGAGACTATAGCTTTTCTATCCTCTCTCTACTCTCTCCTTTGTCCTCTCTCAACTCTTTCCCTTTTGTCTCTCTTTCCTCTCTCTACTTTCTCTCTCCTTTCAACTCTCTCTCTCTCTCTCTCTCTCTCTCTCTCTCTCTCTCTCTCTCTCTCTCTCTCTCTCTCTCTCTCTCTCTCTCTCTCTCTCTCTCTCTCTCTACTTTTTGCTCTTTCTCTCTTTAGTCCATATTCCCTACTCTCTACTCCCTCTCTACTCTCTCCTTTCTCTATACTCTCTTTACTCCTCTTTATTCTCTCTCTCTCTCTCTCTCTCTCTCTCTCTCTCTCTCTCTCTCTCTCTCTCTCTCTCTCTCTCTCTCTCTCTCTCTCTCTCTCTCTCTCTCCCCCCTTGAGATGTGCTCTCTTTTCTCCCTCTACTACCTTACTCTAAAGTGTGAGATACTCTCTAATACAATGTAGTAAAAAAAAGCTATAGAATTTCTATGAGCTTATTTTGGAGTGTGAGAAAGGCTCTAATACAATAGCATAACTTTTAGCCATTACAATCATTGCCACTTCTATACAGGGCTAGATTCTAGGCTAGATGTGAGCTACAAATGTGTTATGATTATGATATTTTAAGATTTTAGATATTCTTATTTTTTGAAATATAATTTTTTTGAAAAACCAAAAAAATAATTTTTTTGTTAGTATTTTTTTCTCTAGGATTTCTTATAGGACTATTTCAATACCTCAAAACTCTCTTAATGGTCAAGATCCACTTGCACACTTAATCCTAGATTAATTCACTAAGATACTCCAACCCACCTATGTTATAGGCCCTTAGCACTCTTTAACCAATCACATAAAATCACTCATAGGATTCATCAAAGTGTTAGGCCAACACCTTGAAATTTCCCCACTCCACCTCGAATAACACATGCACCATCACACATTTGTTTGTGTGCATACATACACCTAAGTTCTTATTACCTTCTTACATCACTCTTTTGCTAGGTTAGAATTAATCACCGTAGCCAAAATCCACCATCTACTTCATGGTCATTGTTATCCTATCCACTCATCCACTTCCCTAACCTTACCTTGCTTAGATCACTAAACAGATTGCCCCTAGTTTACACCTTTAGGCATCCACTAGTAAATATCCCATCTCACCAACCAACCACCCTCTAAAGGACCTAGAAGGCCAAACCATAATCATTTATGTACACATGCCACATATATTTACTTGATGTAATGAAAGAGACCTAACTATCCTAACTAAGGGAGAGAAGAGAGAGAAGGACTGCAAGAGAAGAAGAAGAGGAGAGAGAAAGACAGGGAGAAGAGAGAGAAAGAGAGGAAAGGGAGGAAGAAGAAGAATAAGAAGGAGAAGGAGAAGCCACGAAAGCTTGTGAAGGTGAAAAGAGAGATTCTTGATAATTCTGTGATGCCTCAAAATACCCTCTTACACCTTATATACCATCAGTGTGATTGGTATGTTCCCATGCCATGTTTCTGTGATCCCCGCTCATTACAAACTATCCCATCTCAAAAAGTTTTTGTCCTCAAAAACAAGGGATGTTGTCCCGTAAGGGTGTGCTGTAGGAAATCAGCCATAACTTTGTGTGAAAAACTCCCAATGGGACAAGTGAGGTGTCGTTACAGAGCCCACGAGATGTACTTTCAGCCCATGTGGGTGAGGGGGGGCTGTAAATAGATCAGGACCAAAACTGTTGCAAAATAGAGGCCTATCCAAAAGTTACTAGTGTGTTGTAGTGTGTTGTCCAAGATAGTATGGCTGGAGAAAAACAGCCATAACTTCCTCTAGGAAACTCCCATCGGGGCAAGTGAGGTGTTGGCACAGAGCCCTCAAGGTGTACTTTCAGTCCATGTATGGGAAATGGGGCTGAAAATGGGTCAGGACCAAAATTAGTGCAAAACAATTGGTTGTTCAAACGCAAACTGCAGCCCAAAACAGGTGTCATGGTTAAGTTCCATCCAATACGGCCTCCTTGAGGTGTGGAAACTCATCCAAGATATATGTTGGGCGCCAAGAAGCTTCCTCTGTTGGTAGGCCTTTCCATTTGATCAGGTATTCATGGATAGAACAGGTGTGGAGTTGCTTTTCACGCTGCCCAATGACCACTTTAGGAATATATTGGATAACGCCCTCCTCATCTATGAGGGGTAGCTCCTCTACATGATCTTTGGGAGTGCCAATGAAAGGTTTCAATTGGCTCACACGGAAGACATTATGGATCTTAGTAGTGGGAGGGAGTTGGAGACAGTAGGCCGATTCCCCGACCTTCTTAATGATTGTGTAGGGCCCATAGTAATGGTGTGCTAACTTGTTGCAAGAACTGTCCTTTAGTGTAGCATAACAGGACTTGGGGACCTTGAGGAGTACCAATTCACCCTCTTGAAAGTCAAGGGGTCTTCTTTTTGCATCAGCATGGAGCTTCATGTGCTCTTGAGCCCTTTCGAGGTTTCCTTGCATTGTTAAGGTAAAGCTTGCATGCGGTCCAACTCTTCTTTTCCAAGGGGGTTGAGATTTTCATTGAAGATCACGATGGGGAGGGGCACCCAATAACCATACAATGCTTCAAAGGGGGAGACTCCAATGCTCGAATGAGTGGATTTGTTGTAAGAAAAATCAGCCAAGTGCAGCCATACATCCCAAGAATTCTGCACATCATGACAAAAATGTCGCAAATAAGTCTCCAACCACTTGTTGACTCGCTCGGTCTGCCCATCCATTTGGGGATGATAGGATGTAGATGGAGCCGATTTGGTCCCCATGGAGCTGAAAATTGTCTGCCAAAACTTACTCATAAATTTGGTGTCCCGATCATTTACTATGATGTGGGGTAAGCCATGCAACTTAAATACATGCTCCATAAACTGAGTGGCAACTTGAGATGCTGTAAACTGAGATTTTGTAGGGATGAAATGGGTTGCTTTAGTGAGTCGGTCAACTACCACATAGATGCTATCCCAACCCTTCTTGGTTGTAGGTAAACCAGTGATGAAATCCATGGTAATGTGGGTCCATTTTCCTTTAGGGATAGGAAAGGGCTGCAACAATCCACCCGGTTTAAGAGTGCTATCGTGTGGACTGAGGATGGGAATCCAATTGGCACTCTCAACCCAAGAATTTCCTCCATCTCTCTCATCAAGTGGCTGAGCTCAACAATTGGATGTAAAAGAGAGAGGAAGAACTGATTGACATACCTTGTTCAAGCCTGGGGAAGAGTTATTGGTTGCCTTCTTCAAGAACTTTGTGGTTACCCTTCTTCTTGCAGCCTGTGGTTGTATGGGGGCCTTTGATGTCGTATATTCTCACTTGTTGAAGCTTGTGGCTGCTCCCAAGGCTCCTGGGGTAAGAAAATTGAAGGGCTTCAGTGTGTCCTGAGCTGGGCTGAAGGTTTCATGGCTGCCATGGCTGCTGCCCACAGTAGGGTTTGAGGTATTGTCAAGGACTGATGGGGGGGTCAATACTCATGCTCAAGTTTCCCAGGAGTGTGCCAAGGCTGAGGGATGAAGCAGCGAAGGCTGGAGCTGAGCTAGAGCAGGAGGAGCAAGCCAGACCACTCAACGCAAAATGCACCGCGTTTTTCGGGCTGCTCCCTGGAGGCTCCAGGCAGGTCAGGTAGGGCTCAAGGCTGCTCTAGATGCTAAGCAAGGTGAGAGGGAAGCTCTGAGACAAGTCATTCTGGCTAAGGAAGAGGGGGAAGCAAGATTTCTGCTATTCTTGGGGCTGAAGGTTCCATGGCAACTTGAAGGAAGAAGGAGAGAGAAGGTTCTCTTGAAAAAGTAACTATGCTTTTGGGCTTCTCTAACTCTGCTACACTCCTTTTGCCCAAAACCCTCAAGAAACTTACATGGAAATTAGTGACAACCTGCCAAATTTGTCTTCCCACCTCCAGATATGTCCATGGTTCTTGGGAAAGCTCCAAGAAAGGCTGCCATAGTCTTCAAGAGGGCTGACAGCCTACCTGAGTACTCCCTCTGTACCTGTGAGAGAGATGTAACTAAGGTTTTCTAACTATGAGAAACTGTGAGAACCTAAATATATGGGAAAAGAAAAGGATCAACAAGGACAAAGCTCTGATACCACTTGTAATGAAAGAGACCTAAGTAGCCTAACTAAGGGAGAGAAGAGAGAGGACTGCACGAGAAGAAGAAGAGGAGAGAGAAAGATAGGGAGAAGAGAGAGAAAGAGAGGAAAGGGAGGAAGAAGAAGAAGAAGAAGAAGAAGAAGGAGAAGGAGAAGCCATGAAAGCTTGTGAAGGTGAAAAGAGAGATTCTTGATAATTCTGTGATGCCTCAAAATACCCTCTTACACCTTATATACCGTCAGTGTGACTGATATGTTCCCATGCCATGTTCCCGTGATCCCCGCTCGTTACACTTGATCCATCCCCACCTAGGCCTTCTTATCCTATCAAGCACATAGATAAGGGCACATTTAGCTTAAAGCTAAGTAGATTCACTTTGCGACAACTCACTTTGATCTAACCATGATACCTATTGAAAATTTGTCAAGCAAGGGGTGCCTTTTACATCCCAAGAGGGTAGAAAGACCAAAGCCAATGAGGAATGAGCTTGTACATCATCATGAGAAATTGATTGTGCACATGTTTGGTTAATTGATAAAATGTCACAAAGCTTTGATTGAGCACACGGACACACAATTAGTGCATTGAAAGATAAGAACTTATTATAATTAAATATTGAATTAATTAAATTGATCTAAGCAAACATAAAGTAATAGACTCATGAGGAAGAGACAATAATACATGGGTTGGACCAACATGGAGTTAGCACTTATGAGAAAGACTCAAGGACAAACAAAGGAGGAACAAGAAACAAAACCTAATGACACACAAATGGGATCTTGTTGAACATAAAACTTATCAAAAGACATAACCCAAAAAGTTAAAGCAAAAAAAGACAAGTTTATACATAATTACTTAGGTTAGTGAAGAGTCAAAAGTCACAAGTGCATGCACTTGCACAAAAACCTAGAAATTTGGACTCACGAGGGTGGTCCTATGAAAAGTCTTGAATGTAACCTAGGGAAATTTGAGTTAATAAATACTTTAGGATCTCTACTCATTGAGAGCATTATCCTACTCATAGAATGAGAAAGATATAAATGCAAAACCTGTAACACGGAAAAGGAATTATACTTAGGAAATGTATTTTGTGAACCCTTCATTTGGAGTTTTTTCAGCTAATCTTGGAGTTTTTTTGTAGCATTTTTTATACATGGAATCATTCATTCTAGTTTAGAGTTTTTGGGAAGTATCATAGATTGTACACACCTTCATAATTCATTCAATTTAATTACATGTCCCTTTTAATTTTGAATTGTCCTCCCCAATTTGCTACATTTATAAATAAGATTCATGCATTAACAAAACCTGTCATTCTAGACATACCAAATTAGAAACCAAGACCCCTCACATACCAGCACCTTGATGTTTTTTATCAAACACAAAGCAATTTATATTATCATTAATACATTGCATTACCCATTGTTGCTATTATTTAAGGATGGCTAGCATGCTGCATGTAC